>NW_006206561.1:720098-726568 GCF_000334495.1 Tupaia belangeri chinensis
TTATCTTATCATGAGTGGTGTTAAATATGTTTCTATGTATTTCAAAGTTATTACATTTTACTTTTCTGCAAACATACATTTTTACTTCTTTAAAGAGGACCCTGGAACTTTCATTTAGGTAATCTTTAAATTTCTAAATATAATTGTTAGACAAAATCCTGTAAACCTTCAACTTGCCATAGAGTGCCCTTTAGAAATGAGATTGGAACCCCAAACTTGGGGTTGGCAGGTGGCGTGGTGGTTAGGGGAGCTGGACTCTCACATGGCTGACCACGGTTCGAGTACCGGACCTGGTGGCCTGCTTTCTCACTTTCTCTCTCTCTCTCTCTCCCTTTCTGGTGAAATTTAAAAAGCAAATAAATAATTAAAGATAAATAAAATAATTATTAAAAAAAGAAATGAGATTGGAACCCCAAACTCTAAAAATGCTTTTAACTCTGACATTCAACATCAAAACCATAAAAGATATATTTAGCTATGCAAGAAGTTAGCTTAGCATGTTTGCAACAGTGATTGAACTCCTTGTAATATGATATAACTAAAACCAGAGAGTTGAGAAATGCACAGTCTAACAATAAAGTAATGAAAACCATTTTTCTATACATAAGTGATGCATGTTTCCTTTACCTGATCTTTGTAGAAAACAATCAGGCATATTATTCTTGTATCTGTCACCATGTCCCTAAGTTTAGTGGACATGTTCCTCAAGATCCTGGAGTTCCCATTTACTAGACTGGCTTTTTGTGAAGCTGTGGCAAAAAGAATTTCCTGTATCCTTTTCTCAAGAACCTTGACCTTAATAATAATCAGAGTGATTTCAGAAATGAGCCTATTCTATGAGAGAATGGAGACGTTTTGAAGTTACTATCTTGTGTAGTATAAGGGGGCTTCTTACTTAACTTAGATGTGAAGATTTTTTGAAAATGATCACAGTGACATAGTTGTTATGTTTGTTTTGAGCCACTTGGTACAATTCAGGCAGGGGAGGAGAACACAACAAATGAAACTTTAAGAGTAGAGGAGACAACAACAACAAATACGATGATCAGGGAAGAGCACTGCCTTTTCAAGGTCTATACTCTGCACTATTTCTCAAAACATCTTTGAGAACCTCTTACTGCTAACTTTCAACAAAAGTAAGCCAGATGAAAAAGTAAAGAGTTTACCTTTATCTCTGGCTGATCTGTTTAGTTGGCTATGTGTGATGACTGGGAATATCTGATTTACTTTAATAGAGTAGTGGAGAAAACTGAATTGACTGATCAGTTAATTAACCAGATTTTACTAAGTACCTCCTATGTTCTTATCCTTGTGTTAGATGCTATAAAATATATGAAACCTATTTTCAGGGAAAGAACATGCAAGAGAGAACAGTTGTTCAACAAGTGTAAGACACTGTTCTAGAGCCTTTATACATGTTAACTCATGTAATGCCCACAGTAACCTTACAAAATAGGTATGAAGTAGATACCATTATTCATACTTAACGTGTAGGCAGTTTAAGGCTTCGAGAATTAATCTGCCATAGGAAATATAACTGGTACATGGCAGGCACTCAAAATTAGGTGAGTGTGGCTCCCATGTTTGTGGTTTTGTACTAAATGAATTGCTTCAGGTTATATAACTAACACGTTTACAGTAGAAATAGAGACACACTAGTAAAGTCAAACACCCTGTGGTTCTGTGTGTGTGTGTTGACAGGATTCAGTGTGAGACAGAGTAGTCAGTAGTAGATACTTTATAGAAGAGATGGCCTAGAATAGACATTTTTGTGATTGGAGGGGGAAAGGGGGAGGGTATTCAAGACAGAGGTGATGGTAGGAGTATATTATAGAGGAATGAATAAGCAGCATGTGTTTGTAGTATTACTCAATCTAACATGAAGAGATATGCTGTGAAGTTGTAAAAATTGAGGTTGGAAAGGAAGGGTGACAGAAGAGCTTAAAATCCAGGGCATATAGACATAGGCTTTTTGGTCTAAACAGTAGGGAATCATGGATGTGTTAGGGACATGGAAAAAAAAAAAGGCTTGTTAAGCAGATCACTCTGTCAGTGGTGAGTGTGGTGACTAGAAGTAGTCTAATGTGGGATAGGTGAGTATCTTTTCAAATAAAAGCATTTGAAGGAGATAGACTTGTAAAAGCATCATTTCTCTAGGCTTTGAATTATTTACTTTGGGTTAACTTGATTAACTCTTTTTTTTTTGTAGAGCTTTTTGTTTGTTTGTTTGTTTGTTTGTTTTTCCATAGGGTGCGTGTGTTCACCAGACAGACAGAGACAGAGAGACAGAAAGAGAGAAATTACCCCCCAGGGAGGATGGCCACGCCACAATCCCTTCTCCTTCTCCTCTGTGCTGCTCTCGGGATCTTGGGCACGCACGCACATGTGCCTGGCGTGAGTTTTAAGCCACCGGGTCTGGAACTCGAACTGCAGTCGACTACGTGGGAGTCCAGCGACATAGCCATTATGTTAACTGCTGGTCCCCCTTGATTAACTCTTGATAGATGGTTAGATTAGATGTAAAGTGACACAATCCCATAGATATACAAATCACTGGAACTAAGTTTAAGGTAGAACTTTTCAAAGTGGGACATGGCCCACCCATTAGTAGGTTGAAAATCAGTATTGAAGGTTGCAACTTGTATATTTTAAAGCTTATTTATTTTGCTTATTTTATAAAATAGAGTGAAAGAGAGATAAGTTCTTGTCACATCACGATCCCCTTCCCCAAATCTTTCAAATTAGTCAAGGTCTTGGGTATGTACCTGGTATATTTCAAGTCAATTTGGAATCCAAATCTGTGATGGGCCATGTAGAGTACAGAACTGCACATCAGTTTACTACCATCTGTGCCACCATAGCTGTGCCTATAACTGGTACTTTTTAAAGTGAACTAGAAAATAGAATAGAATAGAATAGAATAGAATAGAATAGAATAGAATAGAATAGAATAGAATAGAATAGAATAGAAACGAATAGAATAGAAACTATCAATGTACCTATAGGGTGATAAGAGAAAGTATGTTTTTGAAATTGTGTTTCAATTGAGTTACATGTGCATGTTGGGTTACTCTGTAAGATATATTTGTTACTATGGCTTGTGGTAAATTTTCTTTTTAAGTCACTAATCTACAATATGGCACTGAATTAATCCTTTTTTCCCCCTGCCATGTAAATCATCAAAGTCTACATGATCGATTTGAACATTAATAGAAAAACCCTACCACCATTCTCCTAGTTCTGACCTGTTTCTAATGACCCAAACTGATCTACATGACTTCAGTTTCCCCCCACTAATCCATATTATACTCAGCTGCCAAATCAATCTTTCCAAAACAGTTCTCACATCACATCATTTTTCCCTTTTCTGAAAGACACAATGATCTTCATTTCATTTGTTTAATATGCATTTTGCAACTGATGGCTGAGCATGTAGGAAATGAGCCAAACTCTTTGTTTAGTCACATATGCAAAGTCCTTTATGTTCTTGCCCTAAATTATCTTTCCAAGTTTATTCATTGCAATAGCACCATAGAGACCCCATGAATCAGCTTAATAGTAGTACTTATATTTCTCAGAATGCATATGTTTTCATTCCCTACAACTTCACTCATGCTAGTCCCCATTTATGTGCCCTTCTCATCTTTTAAGGCCATGCCTTTTATAGTCATCTCAGTTGTGCATAATTAGTTGCTCCTCTGGACTCACGTAATACTTTTTGCCACCCATGGAGACTCATCACATTGTCTTGCATTGTATTAATTGTATGTATTCCCTTTTGTAAATTCTAAACTCTTTTTTAAAAAATGATTTGAGAGCCAGTAGGTGGGATGGTGGTTAATGTGCTGGACTCCCATATGGCCAACTGCAGTTTAAGTCCCAGATCTGGTGACTTGAAAACCAAGCTGGGCGTGTGTGTGTGCATGCCCCAAATCCCTGGAGAATGGAGGAGAAGGGTTTGCAGTGTGGCCATCCCCCCAGTGGGTGATATCTCACTTTCCCTCTCACTGTCTATCTCTGTCTCTCTCCTGTGAGCATACATGCCCTATGGCAAAACATTTTTTTTTCTTCTATGAGAGAGAGGCATAAAGAGACATAAAGAGAGAGTGAGACACCACTGACGGGGTTTCACCATGATCCATCCCCAGCTTTAGCCAGCCCAGATCATGGATCCACACATATATGCCTGGAATATATAGGGAGACTTTGGGATTTGGACCCAAGAGCTTCTCATGTGGGTTCAACATCACAGAGCATTGCACTATTATGTCACTGCAACTGGCCTAGGTTATAGTCTTTAGCGTAAGGGCACTTCTTTCATCTGTGATGTTAGATGTAAACAGTGCCTTGTACCTGGCAGAAAATCAGTAAACATCTGCTTAATAAATGAAAATACTGAATTCATAACACATTTCAGTATATTTCTTTCATTTAAACAGAATGGCATTATAGAGTTCACTAAAGTATTTTCCCAGTATATTTCTCAGGATGACTGGTAGCATGAGACACAATGGATCAGAGGAAAGAGCACTGGGCTAGGAATCAGAAGACCTCAACACTCTTCTTGGCTCTGTCACCAGAAAATTGTCACCTTTAATATGCCATTTGATCTCTCTGATTCATTTGGCTTAAGGTACTACTCCTATAAAGATATGGGAATGATCTAGTCAACTTAAGGGCTTTTCTAATTCTAAAACATTTTTTCCTAGATAGTTTACTGTGCTAATTTCATTTATTCAGCAAATATTTACTAGCTCCTCACTGGAAACACAGCAATGAAATAAACCTACTATACTCTTTCATAGACCTGACATTATGGTAATAGAGAAGCAATAAACAAATATAGTCAACATGCAATGTAAGGTAGTGCTAAGTGCAAAAATAAAACTGAAACAAGAAAATAATGGAAATTAGGAGGGAAGATCTCTCTGAGGAGGTGACATTTAGCAGAGGTCTGTAGGAGGTGAAAAAATATGGGGACAAGGACATACCAGATAGAAGCAAATGTTAGGCGAAAGGCTTGAGGTCCAAGTGTGCTTTGCACTTGCGGGAAACCAAACGAAAGCCAATGTGATTGAGTCATGGATAGCAAGAGGCTGAGTAGTAGAACATGAAATCAGACAAGTGGTCAGGGACTAAATGATATGGAGCCTTTTCAATATGGTAAGGCTCTAGAACATTATTTTAAGCACAATGTGAAGCAACTGGAAGATTTTAAACAAGCCCAAAACATGATCTGCCTTACATTTTAAAGCCATCACTCTGCCTTCTATGTACAAAATAGATGGAAAAAGTGGGAACAGGGAGATCAATTAGGAAGTTCCTACAATAATTCCTTCAAGAGATGATATCTGGGGCCAGACAGTGGTGTGAAGGTTAAGGCAGCTGGATCCCACATGGCCCGATGCATTGTGTGCCTTGGACCTGGCAGGTTGAAAAACACACTGGGTACGTGTGTGAGTGCCCAAAATCCCAAGAGGAGAATGGAGGAGAACAGATTGTAGCATAGTTAGAAATATTTTTAAAAACATTTATTTTGGGGACCAGAAGATGGCAGAACGGTTAGTCGCTGGACTCCCACATAGTCAACCACAATTCCAGTATGGGACTGATGGCTTAAAACTCATACTGGCCACATGTGCATGTGTGCCCAAAATCCCAAGAAGAGAATAGAGAAGATATTGTGGTTTGCCCATCCCCTGGGGGGTGATTTTTTGCTTTCTGTCTCTCTCTGTCTCTGGTGTGAGCATACATGTCCTAAAGTAAATCTCTCTCTCACTCATATATATATATATATATATGAGAGAGAGAGAGAAAGAGAGAGAGAACAGTACCCTCAGCAGGATCTTACACCATGGTCCTCCCCTAGCGTTTCTAGACAGCATCAAGGCATATATGTGTACCCAGGAACCAAACTTTATCTTCTATGTGGCTTTCAGCACTGCAGAGCTGCATGCTACTGCTGTGAGAAGGTAGCTGGGCCTGTTAGGTCTATTTTAAGTTTTCATTGACACACAAAAGGTTACACTTATTTAATGTGGATATTTTGATAAACTTAGAAATATGCATACACTTGCTAAACATATCCATCACATCTGAAAATGTCCTTGTGTTGCTCAGTGGGTATAAAGTTTCAGTTATACAAGCTGAATGAGTTATAGAAATTTGCTGTACAACATCATATCTATAGTTAGCAATACAGTATTGGGTACTTTAAAATATGTTGAGAGGATAGATCTTATGTTAAATGTTCTTACCAGAAAACACACACGCAAGCACAATAGATCTGTTTTTCAATATACTTTGTGCCAAGACATAAAGCATAAGTGCTTTATGACATTGACAATGATAGTGTTCATCTTTAAAATATTTTTTCCTTTTATTATTTTTTTCCTTTTCCTTCCTTACCTCCCTTCCTTCCTCCTCTTTTTCCACCCTCTTCTCTCTGGCTCTCTCATGCTTTCACTCTC
>NW_006206561.1:726588-742234 GCF_000334495.1 Tupaia belangeri chinensis
CAGAAAAAAGCAAAAAGCCAAAATTCTTATTAGAAAGTCTTTACTGCATTTTCAAATGCTCAGCATTACATGCTAAATGGAAATTCTTCCCAAATGTATAGTAAAGGTAGCAGATTAATGAGAAAACACAAACTGTGATTTACTGAGTGTTCACTCTGGTTAATATTCCACACTGGTGGATAAAGAACTTCATTTATAAAATTTGGAGATAATTAATAAAGGCCTGGGATACAAAATTAAACTGGAGATTGAAGAAGTGACATCTGCTAAGGACAGAGAGCTATTCTTTTTGCTTTCCCTGTCCCCCTCCCCCAATATCTTTGCATTTATCAAGACTTACGGGAAAATTATTTGTTTTTTGTTTGTTTTAAGAGAGGTATTTTTGCTATAGGGCATGTGTGCTCATCAGAGAGACAGAGAGAGATGGAGAGACAGAAAGCAAGAAATCACCCTCCCATTGGGGATGACCATATTGCAATCCCTTCTTCTCCATTCTCCTCTTGGGATCTTGGGCACATACACACTGGGTCCAGGACTTGAACCACTTTCGACTAAGTAGGAGTCCAGCAATGTAACCATTGTGCCATCTGCTGGTCCCATGTTGTTGTTGTTAAGAGAGATTTTTGCTGTAGGGCATGTGTGCTTGCTAGAGAGACAAAGAGAGGCAGAGAGACAGAAAGCAAGAAATCACTCTCTGGGGCAATGGCCATGCTGCAATCCCTTCTCCTCCTTCCTCCTCTCAGGATTTTGGGCATGCGTGCACATGTACCTGGTATGAGTTTTAAGCCGCTGGGTCCGGCACTCAAACTGCAGTCAGCTGCATGGGGGTCCAGTGATGTAACCACTATTCTATCTGCTGGTCCCTGTTGTTTTTTAATCCAAGGTTCTTTTAAACTTTTGACTAGTTCTTTTTGTTTGAGGAATTGGATGACATCCTTTAAGATTACATAGGTCCATTCTTAAACCTTCTATTATGACTACTTGGGGTGGGTTCAAAGGTTTCAAGCTCAGCACATTGAATACTCACATGCCACTGATTCACAAATTTTACTGTACAGGTTCACAATTTTCTCTTTAGGGACCAGCAGTTAGAGTAATGGCTATGTCACTGGACTCCCACGTAGTCGACTGCGGTTTGCGTCCTGGACCCAGTGGCTTAAAACTCCCGCCGGGTGTGTGTGCGTGCGTGCCCAAGATCCCAAGAGGAGAATGGAGGAGAAGGGATTGCGGCGTGGCCATCCCCCCGGGGGGTGATTTGACGCTTTCTGTCTCTCTGTCTCTCTCTGTCTGTCTGGTGAGTGCACGTGCCCTATAGTGAAAAACCTCTCAAAAAACAAAACAAAACAAAACAAAAAAACAATTTTCTCTTTAAATTTTGTCTTATTAGCTTTTATTATTCTTCATCTCTCTTCTAAAGATATATATATCTAGATGTAATATCAAATTTATAACATATAAATTATGTTATATTGTGTTATATATAGTTATAACATATGTACTTTTTTCAGCACAATTTGCAAATAAGTTGAATATATCATTACCCTTTAACCATACACACTGCAGTGTGTGTATTTTTTTAGAAAAAGGGTACTTTCTTACATAATCTAAAGTTATCAAAATTAGAAGATTTAATACTGATATAGTACTTTAATCTTCAGTTCATATTCAAATTTGTGTGATTGTCTTAATCATATCTTTTAAAGCTTTTCTTTTCTGATTGTAGAATAAAATTCAGGACCACACATTGTATTTAGGTGCCATATCCCTTCAGTCTTATTTACTTTAGAACATGCTTTGAGACTTTATGTTCCTTGACCTTGAATGATTTTCTAAAGTGTAGACCAAGTATTTTATAGAATGCCCTCGATTTGGAATTGCCTTATGTTTCCTTCCAATTTGGTTAAAGTTATACATCTTTGGGAAGAACACCAGTCACATAGAGGTGGGGTCCTTTCAGTGTACCTTATTAGGAGGCATATTGATGTGGGTTTGTCTTAATATTGGTGAGATTTAAGTTTGATCACTCAATTAATGTAGTATCCTCTATGTTCTCCCACTATGGAGTTGCTATTTTTCCCTTTATAAGGAATTACCAATTTACGGAGAGGCATTTTGAGACCATGTTATATGTCCTGTTCCTTATCAAACTTTTACCCACTAGTTTTAACATTCACTGATAATTATCAAACTCCATCTTTTTTTTTTCATACCTATTAGATGACATTTAACTATAAAGAGGTTTCCCTTATGGTAGATCACAAAGCAACTAAAAAAGTAGATTTTGAATATTCCCAACATAAGTAATGACAAATGGTTGAGATGATAACTATACTCATTACCTTGATATAAACATTGTACAATGCATCCTTATACTGAAAAATTACATCATACCCCCATCCTTACCAGGCTGATGACTCAGACAATGGTCAACATATGGCTTTACTCCACAGTCTGATACTCTTCCAAATGCACCACAGAGTCTGAGCCTCTTGTACATGTATTTTAGGGATATATATTTTCATTTTTTGGGGGGGATAAATACATACAAGTGGAATAGTTGGGTCAAAGGGTAGGTATATGCTTAACTTTAAAAGAAACTGTCTAATATTTTACAAAAGTGGTTGTGTTATTTTATGTCCCAAAAGCAATGTGTGAGCATTCCAAACTCTATATCCTTTCCACATTTTGTGGAAGTAGGCAATTCCAAGTAACTAAATAGACAGCATCAAAAAGTGGCAACTAATAAAATAATAGCTGGAGGGAGATAAAAAAGCTGTGAAAAACAGACATAAGAGCTAAGATTGGTAGCCTACTGAGACCATGTATTGTTGAACAAAACTCTAAAGAGATCGCTGCAACAGAGTACAATTGCTGTTCTCAATAACATTGCACATAAAAAAGCGTCAAATATTATTAACTATTAATCAGCAAATACAGTTTTCAAAGGCAGTTAGGTATACAGTATTATTATAGAAAGCTTTCAATTTCAAAGCTTTGTCTGGAAACATATCTTAAGTGAAAGTATGTGTTCTTTGATAAATCAGGATAATTCACAGGTTGCCGTCAATGTGTACGTGTGTATACATGCATTTTTTTTTTTTAGAGATTTTTGCTATGAGGCATGTGTGCTTGCCAGAGAGGTAGAGAGAGACAGAGTGACAGAAAGTGAGAAATCATCCCCTATAGGGAATGGTCACACTACAACTCCTTCTCCATTCTCCTCCTGGGATCTTGGACATGCATGCACAAGTGTCTAGTATGAGTTTGAAGCCACTGGTTCTGAGACTTCAACTCCTGCTGACTACATGGGAGTCCAGTGATGTAACCACTACTCCATGTGCTAGTCCCTACATGCATATTTTTAAGAAAGTTTTTTCTTCTATGAGAAGGAGAGAGACAGAATGAAGAAGAGAGAACAAGACAGGAAGGCAGTTTACCTCCAATAGAGTCCTGACACCACAATCCTGCCCAGATCATGTGCACATCTGGCATGCTCAAGGAAGTTCTGGGATGCAAACATTGGACGTTTCAAGGTTTGTCCAGTTGTATTACCAAACTGTGCCTCTGCCTGGCCTCTACATGTATGTTTACATAGAGAAAATATGTGTGTTCAAATTCATTGGTATTACATTGTTCACAAGAAAATTGGGAAAAGTAGTTGGCAATCCCAGTGTCTTTTGTCAGGGGGAAGTGAACTTTCTTAGCACGTATCATTGAAATTCCCCCTTTGTAAAATCACCACTGGAACCTTAGTTATTCCTTTAAAACCTGAGCAGAATATTAAACAAAAATAATGTTTTGGGTTAGTTACAAGATAAGTTGACCCTAGTGCAAAGGATGGGCAGGATTATGATACTCTCTCCAAGAAAAAAATTAAAACAAAATTCACATTTCAGCAGAAGTAGTGAGACGTATCCTGTTATTGTTTATTGTAAGTGTGCATTATCTAATTCAGTATCTAGAGACTTTAAAATGTCAGCTAAACTTATCTGTGAATTATATATTGGTAAAAACAATAATGTTAATGGTTCAAAATACTTGCATTTTGGAAAAGAACCTTTAATTTCCAATCCCAAGTAATATAGTGAAATAACTTATGTCCTTCTATTTTTCCTTAAGACAAGTTGCTCTTTGCTCTTTGTTGGGAAATCTGTTTAGACATAGAAATAGTTGCCATGACATTTCCTGAGGTTGTGTAGCAATGCACACGAAGAAGTTTCGAAAGCTTTGATTTTGTAAAAGCATATTTAGGACTTTAAGTCTTGTACAGATACTTTCAGACCTTTATATAGATGACAAATATTTTAAGGTAATTTTGCACTATATCATATAATTATCATTTTTATAATGAGAACACTTAAAATCTATTCTATGAGGTACTATGTATGGTAATTAGCTTAAGTTAGTCATTCCACAATGTCTATATATTTGAAACATCATGTTGTACATAATAAATATATGCAATTTTATTTGTCAATTAAAGTAAAGTGTTAAAAAGGGCAACTTTGGGTCCAGCCATTGTAGCATACCCTGAACCCTGTTACTTTGCAAACTGAGGCAACTTGGGAGGCTGTGTTAATTCCCTGATCCTCCCCCCCAAAAAGTCTGACATTATGGCACACGTCTGTAATCCCAGATACTTGCGTGGCTGAGGCAGAGAATCGTAAGTTGGAACCTTACCTGTGCAGTACAGCAAGACCCTGTCTGAAAGGGACAGGTGTGGCATGCACCTATGGTACCAGCTACTCAGGAAGCTGATGAAGGAGGATTGTAACAAAGCAAGTTTCTGCCTAAAACACCACAGATGTATATATGCACGTGTACACACATGGAGAAAAAAGGCAACTTTGGACCTTTGTTCTTTTCCCATACACCTAAGATGTTTTTGGTAGATTCAAACCACACTTGATTCCCAATTGAATAAACTATAGTTGTAAAATAATGAAAAAGTAAACTGATGAAAGATTGTCATGTCAGTCAGATTACTTGACTTTGTGTTCATTTAAATACTTACATAATTCATGCTGTGGACATTCCAAAAGTTCAATGAAAAGTTCAATTCCCCAATCTAATCCATTACTCAAAGGGAACAGAACAACTCTTTCTATTTTTGCTACCTCCTCAAAGTAGCCTACAGTAAACTGCCTTATTGTAAACATTTTGCTGGAAGATTTCATAGACTTTGCTTACAATTTGTAGAAGTTAGAGTAACTAGTGGTGTGAGATTTTAATACATAAAGTAATTAAACAGAGTACAATATGCATTTCCTATGACTATGAGTAAATCCCAGGAGTTAGAATAAAAAATAGGGCTTAGAATAACTTTGACGGAAATCGGGGCCAACATTTCTTCTCCTGGTAGAAAGCAGAGAAAACTTAGACTCATAAGGTCTAATTGATCTTGGCAAGAGCATTTGTAGTCAGCTTGCTAAGCTTCTGGAGAGATGCATCTCACTGTTAAACTTTCTTTTCTCACAAATTGTTTATTTTTCCATGTCATAAAGGAGACAACTAGAGGCATCTCCCAGTGATACTACATTGTGCTGCATTATTCTTTATATCCTCCCCTCCAAATGTCATTATTAAACTGCCAAAACTGCCAGACGTGCTCTTCCATGAAAGTCTCAATATCTTTTGCAATGATATTTTCAGGTTTTGTTTAGGACTTGTGAATATAGAGAATTTATTATACAGTTTAATAACATAAATGCTTTTTTTTTTTTTTTGAGAGGTTTTCGCTATAGGGCGCGTGCGCTCGCCAGACAGACAGAGAGAGACATAGAGACAGAAAGCGAGAAATCACCCCCCAGGGGGGATGGTCACGCCGCAATCCCTTCTCCTCCATTCTCCTCTCGGGATCTTGGGCACGCACGCACACGCGCCCGGCATGAGATTTAAGCCACCAGGTCCGGGACGCGAACCGCGGTCGACTATGTGGGAGTCCAGCGACATAGCCATTATGCTAACTGCTTGTTCCCTAATAACATAAATGCTTTGTTACTTATTGAGATTTAAGTAAATGCATTCAAAAGGTGGAGAGTGGGGAAATGGGAGTGGGTAAATGAGTAGAGAATGAGAGTTCACCAGTATTCACATTTCCACCAAGGAGAAGTTGCTTTAGAAAACCCAATGGCAGTGGACTTTTGTTCTTCTGGCATTAGCATGAATTACATAGCAATTCATTTATAGATAGGTATTTTAGCCTAAGTAAATTCTTTTTTGTTTCTTTTTCTGAGAGACTTTTGCTATAGGAGGAGTGTGCTCCTCAGAGAGACAGAAAGCAAGAAATCACCACCCACTCACCCCCAACCCCTGGAGATGGGGATGGCCATGACACAGTCCCTTGTCCTCCATTCCCTTTAGGGATTTTGGGCATGTACATACATGTGCCTAGCATTGAGTTTGAAACCACTCGGTCTGGAACTCCAACCATGGTTGGCCATGTGGGAGTCCAACAACATAAACATTATACCAAATGCTGGCACCAGCCTAAGTAAATTCTAATTAAAACCTATGTGAGGCATTGTGTTTTTCCTTTAACTAAAATGTCCTGCTAATGAGCTCCATGAATACATGGAATAATAATCTTTTGTGAATTACATCTGTAATAAAACCTTTAAAATCTCAATTAGATCTTAGATGAAGAAAAATGTAAATGCCAAAATAAATATCTTTAACTGCGGAATGTTACCTCTGATCCTATTGTCTTCACTAGTGGTTTCTTCCAAGACAAGGGCCTACACAGTTTGCTCCTATTTGCTAGAAAAAGAATTGATAATATTGTAGGTACTGTATTTGGGAGTGAGCTTATGCACTACTGTATATTCTTGATGTTGTTATGGTTGATGCTTAGCTTGACATATTCTGGGTTTGTGAAGAGATTTTATTATTTTTTTTGTTTATTTTATTTTTTTAAATGTATCCACATGATTACTTATTTGTTTTGCTGAGAAAATAGCGTACGCCAAACAGGCTAAACCAGACCATTTCAAATTAAACACAGGTGCATTTTTGTCAAGCTGGCATTGTCTTTTACTAGGTTATTTTCCATTTTTTCCTCCTGTTATTTTTTTATGCCCCACCTAATTCCCCAAAAGGCTTGAGCCAACTTATGAAAATACATAAAATATGTGGAAATGGAGAAAAAAGGGTGAATAAGTGAAGATGAAGCCAAGATAAGGTCAGTAAGCAAATGCAAGCCATGCTCCTATATGATTCAACTGTAGGTAGAGAGAACCTCTGCAAATGTAGCCTGAAGCAGCGGGGGGTTCAGAATGGAATGAGATGGGAGGGCACAAAAACAGCTACTGTTTGTAACTTTTCAGAGGCCATCTTAGTCTAGCTCTTTAGGAAACAATCTCATTCTCTCTGGAAAAGGGAGGAGAAGGGTGGGATGCTGAAAACTTGTATTTACATATATTTTTTAATTTGGCAGATGATTATATATTTTAGAACAAAATAATTTAACTCTAAACAAGTGATCGAATTGAAGTTTTCTCACCACTATTGAACCTTAATGTACCTACTAAGAGGTTTTTGACTTATTGAAAATGGCCAATGACCAAAATGACAATTGAAATATTAGCCAGAAGTGTACATGCTTCCATCCACTTGTGGAAATAAAAGGTCTGAATGATGATAAATGATAAACGTTAGTCCCTGGTTCAGAGTGATATATTTATTCTGTGCAATGTTAGTCATGCAAACCAGCCTGGACCCCAGAGAATGCCTTGACCTCAGATGTGCAGTGCTTCCACCCTGAGAAGGTAGTCAAGTTTCTTACCCCCTAACTCTGACAATGTCAGGCAAAAGCAACTTTTCTGCTTTTGGTAGCAAAAGATAGTCTTCCAGATAGTTCTGGGACCTTAGGCCCTTTGTATTTGTTATTTTCTCAGCCTGGAATGTTCTTCTTTATACCCATGTGGCTAACCCCCTTAACATCTTCAATTCTTCACTTCAGTGTTATTTTTTCAGTGAGATTTTCTTTGACCACAATATTTAAAATTGCATCTTCTTTTGTCAGTACAACCCTGCTTAATTTTTCTCTGCACCACTTGGTTCCTTGTAACATAGATTGTAATTTATTTTCCTATTTTGTTTATTATCTGCCTTTTCCCACTACAATATAAGTTCTGTATGGGTGAATAATTATTATATATGTTTTAAACATTGAGGTGACACATAACCTAAAATTGGCCACTTTAAAGTGTACAGTTCAGTGAACTTTATATTTACAATATTGTACAAACATGACCTCTATTTACTTCCAAAGCATTTTGATCACCATAAGAGGAAAGCCCATAACTGTTAGCAGTCACTCTGTATCCTCATCTCCCATCCCCCTGGTAGCCACGGATTTGTTTTCTGTTGTGCATTCATTTTTGACTATCCTATTTGATGAAGCTGGGGGGGTGGAAACCGATGGAACTAATGCTGGGAAAATTAGCCTGGTGGAATAACAAGGGTATTAAAAAATAAATATAACTGGTTATGAGCCATTATAGGAAAATCAGCTTGTTAATCATTGAAAAAGGGCATGAAATGAGTGATAGTCACATCTGTATACTCATTAGTTATATAGATTTAACCAGAAAATTGAAGCAAAGATATGTAGACCATTTGGTTATAATAAAGACATTACAAAAACAGTTACTGATGAAACCAAGCAGGAAAAAAAGAGTCAGAAAATTTGGGAATTTAAATGTATAGGTTTTCTGCCTTAAAGAGAAAATAATTGATTACCATATAGTAAAAACAGAACTCTTACCTGTTAAATGAGAACTTGATGAAGACCAAATCAAAGGAACACTGAATGAAGAAATTTACTCATAAGAAGGAAATTCAGCTTAATCCATGTGCAAGTATTTGGACATGTTGGGAGGCAGAGGTTAATGGGAGTGACAGTGGGTATAAACGAGAGGAACCATTTAATGGCAGGTTAAACCCAATTTTACTCTCAATGCCTAAAGGCAGAATTCACCTACCATTCATTGCTTCTTGAGGCTCCTCAAAATAGACGTACAAGAAATACTGGGAGGAGGGAGAAGAGGCATGTTGATTCAATCACTAACTCATTGAATTTTAAGCCCTGCTTCAAGGTCGAAGTCTCTAATAATTTTTTAAGGTAAAAAGTACACACCTATAAGGCCAAATTTGAAATAGCTAGATTAGGGATCTAGCTTGTAACTTTAGGTTCATAATTTACCCTTTCTTTTCTGATTTTCTCATCTCACTCTATCTTATAGTGATTTTAAAAAATAATTTAAAAAACCACTTTGAAATAGAACTGAACAACTTTTACTCTGAATATATCCAAGAATCTAATGGTCCACTGAAATAGTAAAACAAAAAATCCTTCCTGTGGAATGTAAATATTTCTGAAATGTTTAATAATTAGGATTGAATTCCTTAATAAAGCACAATCAGTAATTAGTTCAAACTGGTTTTTTGATGAGGTTTGCAAATATGAAAAAGGCATTGATTGTAGTTATCCATTTTCACAGGGTTTGCAACTTTTCAGCTCTGAGGTTCTGAATTAGTTTCTCCTAAGGCTCTTAGTAGCTTCTTGTATTTTTTAAACCCAAGCCACAGTACTTTCTCTGTATGCCCTAAGATTTCAGAGGTAACAGGTATTTTTGACAAAGTGTATGTCATTTTTCATATTGTTGGAATCTATATTTGGGAGAAGAGTGTCCTATGAGAGATTAGTCTGGAGAGGTAAATATAATCCAGATCATGAAGGATCTTTATGAGTCAAGATAAGAAGTTTCAATTTTTATCATTAAGGCTCTGGGAACCACTTAAGAAGTTATAAGCAAGGTATGATATTATCGGATTTGCATTTTAGAAAAATTACTCTGGCTAACCTCTGGGCTAGAGGTCGGAAGGACTAAAGCAAAATGACTATTTAAGAGGTAATGACAGTGCCTTAACTAAGGTAGTGACTGTGGAGATGAGAAGAATAAATGGATTTGAGAGCCATTCAGAAGATAAAATCAATAGAACTTGGTGAGTGAGTGGATGTGGGGGATCATGGAGAAATTGTAGGGAGAGAAGACATTCAGGTTTCTAGTAACATTCATTTAAATTAAAAGTTAAGCAACCAACCAGCTACCAATCAACCTTGTAATCATATTGATTAGTAAAACTTCGGGGGAAAAAACCTTATTTTTTCTTTTCTTTTATTCCCAAATCTTACTGGAAAATCAGTCCTATGTAATAATTAAGTACAAGTTGTGCAGCTCATGGTTTTAATTATTTACTGGGTAACAGTGAAAAAATTATTTTTCTGTGCCTCAACCTCCTCATCTTCAAAATAAGAATAACAATAGTAACTGTCTCATAGGAGTGTGAGGACATACAAAGTTTAATCTACCCAAAGTATTTTTCCAACTTTATTGAGATGTAATTGTTAAATAAAAATTGTATGTTCCATGGTGTACAATGTAATGTTTTATATATGCATTCACATAAATCTAATTAACATATTCATCATCTTACATAGTTACATTTTTTTATTTTTTTACATGAACTTTTTTTTTTTTTTTTTTTTTTTTTTTTTTTTTTTTTTGTATTCACCTTAAAGACAGAGAGACAGAAAGGGAGAAATCACACCCCACACCCAAGGGGGAAAGGCCATTCTGAAATCCTTTCTCTTCTACTCTCCTCTCGAGATTCTGGGCAGATATGCACACGCACCTGGTGTGAGGTTCCAGCCATCAGGTCCAAGACTTGAACTGTGGTCAACCATGATATAACTATTATGTCATCTGGTCCCACATGAACTTTTAATATATAATCTCTCATTAAATTTCAAATATACAATACAGTATTAACTATTGACACCATGTTGTACATTAGATATCAACTTATTAATCTTGAGTTACTGAACCTTTGTACCCATTGATCAACATTTCTCCATTGCCCCAACCACCCTAGCCCCTGATAACCAGCATTCTGCTCTCTGTTTCTGTGAATTTGGCTTTTTTAAGATTTCACATAAAAGTGAAATCTAAATAATAATTTGTCTCAAGACAAATACAGTATTTATCTTTCTGTGTATAGCTTATTTGACTTAGTGTATCTTCCATGTTCATCCATATTGTCATAAATGATAAAATTTCCTTCTTTTTTTGAGCTAAATAGTTTTCCAGTATGTATATATACCATATTTCCTTTTTTTTTTTTTGGAGAGGTTTTTGCTATAGGGCACGTGTGCTCCAGACAGACAGAGAGAGACATAGAGACAGAAAGCGAGAAATCACCCCCAAGGGGGGATGGTCACGCCGCAATCCCTTCTCCTCCATTCTCCTCTCGGGATCTTGGGCACGCACACACACGCGCCCGGTGTGAGTTTTAAGCCACCGGGTCCGGGACGTGAACCGCGGTCGACTATGTGGGAGTCCAGCGACATAGCCATTATGCTAACTGCTGGTTCCCATATACCACACTTTCTTTACCATTCATCCTTTATAGGATGCTTAAGTTGATTCCATATCTTAACTATTGTGAATAATGCTGCAATGAACATGGGGTGCATATATCCTTTCAACACATCAATTTCATCTTCTCTTTGTATATACCTGGAAATAGAAATGCTGAATAATATAGTAGATCTATTTTTAATTTTTTTTGAGGAACTACCATACCATTTCCATAATGGTTGGACTAATTTACATTCCTGCCAATGGTATACAGGAGTTCCTTTTTCTTCATACCCTCACCAACACTTGTTATCTTTCATCTTTTTTTTTTTTTTGAGAGGTTTTTGCTATAGGGCACGTACGCTCGCCAGAAAGACAGAGAGAGACAGAACGACAGAAAGTGAGAAATCACCTCCTGGGGGGGATGGCCACAATCCCCTCTCACCCCTTCTCCGCTCAGGATCTTGGGCATGCACGCACATGCGTCCGGCGTGAGTTTAAGCCACTGGGTCCAGGACTCGAACTGCAGTCACCTACATGGGAGTTCAGCGACCTAGCCATTACGCTAACTGCTGGTCTTATCATCTCTTTGATGATGATCATTCTAACAATTGTGAGGGGACATCTCATAGTTTTGACTTGCATGTCCCTGATGATTAGTGATGTTGTGTGTTTTTTTCTTGTACCCAGGGCCATTTATATGTGCTCTTTTGAGACATCTGGCTTCTAGAGTCCCCAGGCAGATAGACCTAGTGCCAGAGTCCACTGGAGCCTGGGATTGAAAGGGCCAGCTGGATCCTGAGGCCACCAGGGCTAGCCTAAAGACTTAGGCAGAAGAAGGTACTTATCCTAGGGTTGAAGTTCAGTGGGGTTGCCTGTTTCTGGGGTCTGTGGTAAAGTTGGGTGCTCACTTCCCACTCCTTCCACGTGAAGAATCTCTCTTCCCATTCCATACTGCCCCAGGCTTCGGGGAGGGGTAAAATGGATAACGAGACGCTGTCCTTTCTACACTCTTCAATGTGTCTTCCGTTGTTTCTATGCTACATTTAGGTGTTGTAATCTCTCACCTGTCTTCCTTAGCTCTTGTGAAGGTATTTTTGTACATGGATAGTTGTTCAAATTGATATTCTTAGGAGGGCATAAGTGCTGGAAACTTCTGTTCTACCACTCTGTTGATATCACTTACACAAAGTATTTAAATCATTTCCTAGTACACAATACGTACTCAGGAAGCATCAGAAAATTTTACTATTGTTGTCGCTGTTATTTTTGTTGTTATTACTACTACTAGTTTAAACCACTTTCATAAATACTATATAAGGCCATGTTTCTTTTTTTATCTCCTTTGAGGGACCCAGTTTTAGAATACAAATGAACATCAGTGATCCTTTGCATCCCCATAGGCACCTAGGGTGAGATTTGGAAAGAAAGAGGAAAAAATGGATGAAAAAATCTCCTGTTTTCAGCCTCCTATTTAAGGTCAAAAATCATGTTTTTGGGCATTCAATCCAGTGATTTGAGTATGACTTCAACAACCGTCTTTACTGAATAGGAGAGACCAAAGACATTCTAAAGTGACATATCTTTTCTTTTTCCCTGAGAACCAAAAGCATTAATATAACCTTGATGGCAGAAATGAAATGTGAGAAGAGGACAGAGCTAATTGTGTGATGTAGCTATTATTATTTTCATTTCACTGATGAGGATGCTAGGGCCTAGTAAAGTTAAACAACTTGCCTGTAGTCATACAGATAGCATTAGAGTTGGGATTCTAGGGTCACACATTTTACCACTAAGTGGTAAGTATTTCATAAAGTACTATGTGCTGAGCACTCTTAGACACTTTGGGGAATATAAATCTCTGACCTCCAGGAGTTTTAT
The DNA here is from genome assembly GCF_000334495.1 of Tupaia belangeri chinensis. Classification (NCBI taxonomy): domain Eukaryota; kingdom Metazoa; phylum Chordata; class Mammalia; order Scandentia; family Tupaiidae; genus Tupaia; species Tupaia belangeri. Next base: position 739,893 of record NW_006206561.1, read on the forward strand.
ATTAGAGAACTGTACAAGATTGTATAGAAGCAAGGGCCAAGTTATATGGTATAGCTAATAAAAAATATAGAAATAAATAGAATGGGGATACCCCTGGGGTTTGTTCAGTCAGTGAAGGCTTTTAGGAGGAGATAGATTCTGAGCAATCTCTTAAAAAGAAAATGTAAGTAGATCACTTGAGGTTGGAGGCAAGAGAAGGGATTTTCCAAGCACTGTTGGGAATAAAGTAAAGGTACACAGAGGGAAGTTAACATAGTGTGTACTGAAAGGATTCTGACCTGGTGAAATCTTAGAGTCATGGCAGAGAGCAGTGGAGTCAGGTCTTGTATGGCCGGGTAAGCTAAGCAGATAAAAGGCCTTGAATACCAACCTTAGGGATTTCTCCCTGCCTTGGAGCTGTTTATTAAGAAAATTTCTGTTTGTCTTAGACACTGTCACCATCATTATTCAACAAGCAGAACATGAGATGTATTTGCTTTCCAAAGTGTTATTGTATTTTGTGTTTGCAAGGGGAAATGTGACAAGACAAGTCCAGGTGTCCAGAAGGAATCATAACTATTGTGTTCAGTGCAATATAAAACTCTGCTGAGGCTGCTGGGATTTTCATATCCACAAGCAGTTCAATGATACATTATTTAATATTTTAAATTATACCCTTTTCCCCTCCTTTCCCTAATGGGCTTGTGTTTCTTTCAATTCTCTGCCATTTCTAGCAGCTCCAGCTGTTGCTGTCACACTTAATAAGGACTTTGTGGAGCTTAGATGTTGTGTTGCTATACCAACTTTCCCACAGCCCAGCAAAGGGGCTTGGAGATGAGCTATTCTTTCTGCATTGGCTGATGTTTAGTTTTCAACCCAACAGATTCCAGGTTGACCTGCAACTTATTCTGCTATCAATGATAGGGCAAGAATCAGTTAAGATTAAATCCTTCTAAAGCCACAGCAAGGTCACTCACATAGCTGGTAGCTTGTCAAATTGCATGAAATGATCCAAGCTAGTACAAAACTCCGAATGTATCAAATGTTAGTGCCCACATTTGCAAAGTCAGGCATCCAAATTGTGCCTGATATGAAGCATTAAGCAGTGGTTCTAAGAAATGGGGCATAAGGGTGGGAATGTCATAACTTTGGAATTATTGGCATTGACATGGCTATTTTCACCCCTTGCGATGGGAATGTGTTGATGAAAGAAGCAAGATGATTGCAAAAAGTGCCTTGCGATTAGGAAATATTGGCAGATTAAAAAAGGATTCCCCTCATACTGGCTTTCTTGCTACTGATTTTTAATTCCCCATTTAACGTAATGGTACTCTATGTGTCAGTCAAATGAAGTATAATTGGTACTTTTTACTATTTAGTGCTTTTACTGTTGCTTGTACAACATATGCAGATGTTCTAAAATGTGTCAATAATGTCAGGATACTGCAAATGAGATGCACATATAATGGAAACAACACTGCACATTCATACATACGCAAGTGAATAGGACTCTGATCTCAATAGACCCAGGGAACCCTTAGCTGGCAATTTTAAGAGGCCGTCATAGAAAAGAATGCAAGCAAAAAAGGCAGAGCTTGCATTTCTACTAATAAAATACCACATTGACTTATCTTCTCAAAAATGGAAGGGGGCAAAACCTCAGTTCTCTGTATGTGGGGTAAAAAATTACCTAAGGTAAGGAGTGTAGAGAGAATAGTAAAGCGATGACCTACATAGTCATGGCTTACCAATAGGATCTGAAATTAGAATGCTATAGGGGAGTGTCAGTATTGGATGAAGGTAGGAGTGCTGAGTTAGGCAGCTGTGATAGAGCTCGAATTAGAAGTCTTAAACTGAACTGAGATTTTTGCCCTTGATTTTATGAATTTATGTCAAGGTTGCTTCAAGAGATATAAGCTTTGTAAATTTTAGACTACAAAGTGACAAAGTTTATTACTGGTCAGAAGAGAGAATTCTAACCACTTAGAAACCATGTTTGGAAAGGAGGGTTGGCAGTTATTTTACTAACAGTTGTGGGGAGAATAAGGTGATGAAATGACTGCCCACTAGGCAACTACACATGAGCAGTAAAGTGGGAAGAGAGGGAAGATGGTAACACCCACAGAGGGGAGGGTTTGCCTACCCTAAGATAGAGAACTATAGCTGAGAAAAGCCTGTTTGTCAAGGAGCATATGTGTGAGTGTATGTGTGAGTGTGTGTGAAGTTTATACTGACACAGAATAAGGCTGAGAGTCATGGAGAGAGGCTAATGCCAGGCTTGATGAACCCTGGACCTCCTGACTTGTTCTTTCATGCTTCTCCAGCCCTGGCTTCCATAGAAACATCATCTCTCTCTGGAAATT
>NW_006206561.1:742248-746626 GCF_000334495.1 Tupaia belangeri chinensis
AATGCTGCCCCATCCCTCAAGGTCCAACTCAGCTGCAGCCTCCTCCATGAAGCCTCCCCTGATTTCATGTCTCCCAACCCCATGTGACGTGATGGCCTATGGCTATGGGTTGGGAGTGGGACATCAGTGCTGGGGTATAGGAGAATATTAGGGACACTGGGATGGGAGCAAGCTGTCAGGAAAGATCAAAGATTTACACTTAGAATTAGCAGTTTGTATCTATATTGTGCACTGCTGGATGATTCTTATTACCAGGTAAAGTTGAGAAACACTGGCCCAATGTTATCCACTTAATTTATAGGAGAGACAACTGAGGGTCAGAGAGAGGGAATTGACTTGGCCAAGATCACAAAACCCTTTTGTGACAGAACCAAAATTAGCATACAAATATTTCACTATGTTTTTCGTCCAGTTATATCTGCCTTTGTATTATATTCCTGTGGCAGAACCACCCACATAATTTGCAGAGCCCAGTGCAAAAAGAACATGTGAGTCCCCTTATTAAACAAATTATTAGGCATTTAAAAATTCAGCAAAAGTAAAGCATTAAACCAAGCCTTCTACATTCAGAGCCTTGTGCAATTGCACATTTCACACACCGGGAAGCTGGCTCTGTCCCACAGAGAGTGTTGACTCTATCTTGTATGTGGTAGGTCATTCTATAAATACTTGCTGGATGAAATAATGGTTCAGATTAACACCTCTCATCTGCCAGAAATCTATGAGAATGGGATGCTAGACAAGTATATTTTGATGGAAGCATAGAAAGAAGAGAAGAAAAATAGATCTGGAACATGAAACATGGGATTATTGATTTTCGTATTGAAATTTTTTAACGTGAATTTTTGCACAGGAGTCGAGGTTGTTATAAGTGCTGTCCAGAATATGCAGTTGCTGAGTAACCACCATAAGGTCTGTGACTGGTAAGAACAATAAATTCCAAACACTTAGCAACCATGACTGCGGAGGAGGATTTGCAGCCTATCAGGCCAAGGAGCTAGGAAGAAAAGGAAAAAATTAGTTACCTACTTGACAGTAGTACATTTTTATTTATTTATTTTTAAGTTTACTCATGTACATTTTAAATAAGGGCTAGTTTGTCATGCAAATATTCTGAGTTTATTAGGTCTGATCTGACTGAGGAATTGGTATGTAACTCAGTCCCTCAATGAAGTAAAAGAATAATCAAAGCTTTTCTGAGATGTCTAGAATTACTATCTGCAATCTGTATTCTATCGTCTGACCCCCTGAAAGCCAAACCTGCTATGGAATATTGACTGGACAGTCTATATTATCTTTTTTAGGCTGTAGGTTCTTAAATTATGGTCGTATTAGTTTTTTATTGCCACATAACAAATCACCACAAACTCAAAGGCCTTCAAGCCACTTATTGAGGTTGTTATAAGTGCTGTCCAGAATATGCAGTTGCTGAGTAACCACCATAAGGTCTGTGACTGGTAAGAACAATAAATTCCAAACACTTAGCAACCATGACTGCGGAGGAGGATTTGCAGCCTATCAGGCCAAGGAGCTAGGAAGAAAAGGAAAAAATTAGTTACCTACTTGACAGTAGTACATTTTTATTTATTTATTTTTAAGTTTACTCATGTACATTTTAAATAAGGGCTAGTTTGTCATGCAAATATTCTGAGTTTATTAGGTCTGATCTGACTGAGGAATTGGTATGTAACTCAGTCCCTCAATGAAGTAAAAGAATAATCAAAGCTTTTCTGAGATGTCTAGAATTACTATCTGCAATCTGTATTCTATCGTCTGACCCCCTGAAAGCCAAACCTGCTATGGAATATTGACTGGACAGTCTATATTATCTTTTTTAGGCTGTAGGTTCTTAAATTATGGTCGTATTAGTTTTTTATTGCCACATAACAAATCACCACAAACTCAAAGGCCTTCAAGCCACTTATTTATTATGCTCCAGTTTCTGTTGGTCAAAAGGGTAGGCACAGGGTAGCTGGTTTTTCCTGATCAGAGTCACAAGGCTGAAATCAAGTTGTTGGCTGAGTTGTATTATCATATGGAGCTCAGGGATCCTTTTCCAAGCTCATTGAGATTGTTGCCAGAATTGGGTTCCTTATGATTATGAGAATGAGGCCTCTCTTTTCTTGCTGTCATCTGGGTGTCATTCTGACAAGCTAGAGGCCAGCTCCATGTTCTAGTTACTTGGCTCTCTACATTGGTTGTTCCTAACATGATTATTCACTTCCTTCAGGCTAGCAGGAAAGCATCTCTGCTGCTTAGAATCCCTTTGACTTCTCCAGTCTGAAAGGTTTCACCTCATTCTGTCAAGCTTAACCAGGATAATTTCTCTTTTTCTTAGTTCAAAGTCAATTGATTAGGAATCTTAAGTTCATCTGAAAAATGAAATTTTTCACCTTTATGATAAAACATAATCTTATCACAGGAGTGATAACCTATCGCTTCCATAGAGAAGGGACTATGTCAGGTGTGTACACTGGGGTTTGGGATTCCTGGACATGATCTTAGAATTCTTCCTAGCACAATATTCATGGATAAACTTTGGGGACATGTCCAAAATTCTCTATATTTTATGCAAAGAATTCTGTGATGGTGCATTTTTTCCTGAGATAATTACCAGCTTTTTAAAAAAGAATTATTTTATTTTATTTATTATTATTATTTGTATACTTTGACCAGGGAGGGAAAAAGAGAAAGTGAGAAAGCAAATTGCTAGGTCTGGGACTCAAACGGTGGTCCACCATGTGGAAGTCCAGCCCCTTAAACACTGCACCTCCTGCCAGCCCCTAATTATCAGATTTTATCAAGGGAGACTCACATACTGTTAAGAGTCACTTCACTGGTAGGCTAGATAATATGTATTGGCAAGAAATGACCTATAAACAAGTATTTCTTATGAAAGAATTTAACCAGTGTCTCTTTGAGAACTGAATAATTCTAGTATGGTGTTTATTGATGTGAGATAGGAAATGACTTAAGTTTCATTCAAAATGTGTTTTATTATGTGATTTTGTTTTAAACCATTGGCTAAATGGTATTTCCAAGTGGATTTTTTTAAATCACTGTGTTTGTTTTAAAATTTACCATTGAGGGAGTTTCTGCTATACACATTATCATATTTGGCTAACTGTGCCTCTATTCTCCTCTACCTGGCTGTATATAACATTTCAACCAATGACAAGAAGTGGTTAAGTCAGATAGATTTTACTGTTTCTGTTGGATTGTAGCTAGGAGGCCATAATCACCAGTGTTGTAAGCATATTTTGTTTTCTATTGTTCTCTAACTTACTTTACATGTAACTTGGGACCTTCTGGCTTGGCGATAAGCAATTTAAAAGCAAGAATCAAGTCCTATGCTCTATTCTCTAACACTATATTGGGCAAAGAATAAACCCTCAATAAATATTCAATGAATTAACTTTGATTCAGCAAATAATTTTGAACTGCTCAAAACTGCATTTAGGGACTGTAACAAAGAATATAACAAAATTCTCTGTCTCAAAATTACAGTCTAGGAAATACCCAATAATAACAACACCAAGATTGTATTTTGATGCAAAGTTAGTATGATGCCAAATGAGAGGTAGTGGTCAGGTGAGATCACATATAACATTTGTTAAAAGTAGGCATAGCTGGGCAGAGCACTGAGTCAGACAAGAGCACAGAAGAGGAGTTGAACTTGGCAGTGTACAAATAGCAATGCAATCCAGATGCAAGAAGCCTTCCATATGTAAGAAAGATAAGAAAGCCACGTGTCAAGTAAATGGATGTATTTCACATTCCCCTTGTGTGGTCTACACTTCCTCTGCTTAACCCCTCTCAACTGACTCAGATGTAAATATCTATTATGAACCAGTTCAAATGTCAGCACCTTCAGGAAACTTTTCTGTCTAATCAGGCAAAAATGAATCTCTCTGTCCTCTCTCTCCTCTGAAATCCTATAGCATGCTATTGTGAAAAATAGTGAAGTAATTGGGAGCCAGACTGTGGTAGAGTGGTAATACATGACACTGTAAGGCTGACCCACCTGAGAAGGTTCCAGGTTCAGGTCTGTAGACTTCTCTGAGTATGCAGTGCACACGCTTACCCGAGATCCAGGACTCTCTGAAGTTGGGAGTGGATTGAGGCATTGGGATGCTGTTGGGGATGCTATCTATCTTGCTCATGGAAGAAATTAATAAACTTAATAAAAAAATGAAGAAAATAAGGCTGAGGCTTTCTAGAGTGGAGTTAGAAGAGTACAAGTAGATTGTTCCCACATGTGCTAGAGGTCGAGTCAATAGCCAACCTTCAACACCTCTCAGCTAATACCCTAATTAACTAACCAGTCAGAATGGGTTAAGAATTTAGGTTTTCTACCCAGCCGATGAACTGCCTCCCA
>NW_006206561.1:746729-752479 GCF_000334495.1 Tupaia belangeri chinensis
TGTACCCATATTGCAATTCTTTATTTCCAAAATAAATGCTATTTCATTTGACTTTTGTGTTTGTTTGTTTGTTTCTTTAAGTTAATGCTACATACATCTCTCAAGTTAATTCTGCTATTTGGCACAGTTATGTATTGGGTTGTTGGAAAAGTCATAATGTATTTTTTCCTATGTTTTTCTGTGTAGAAATGCATCGTGATTTTTCTGACACCCCAATATATTAATATATATGTTGTGTTTTCTCTACCACCACTAATTAAAAGAAAGCAAAACCTCTTCAGACTAGTTTCATGGTCTGATGGGTAAAGAGTGCCAAATCCCACATGGGTGATTGTGTGGTTCACTCTCCCCAACCCCCACCTCTAGTACCTTGAAAACCATGCTGGATGTGTGTGCATGTATGTCCAAAATCCTGGAAGAATGAAGAAATGGGGAAGGGATTGTGGCATGACCCTTCCCTACTTAGGGGATGTTTTCTCCCTCTTAATTTTGTTGTCAAGTGCACATGCCCTCTGACAAAAATAAAAAAAGAACTTTAAATTTATATTTCAATTTCTGTTTAAAAAGAATTTCCATGTACATCATTCTCTTATTCTCTTGGTCCCAGATGAAAAGACTCAGGCTCCAAAAGGCCCAAGCTTCACAGTTTTCAAGTAGTTAGAGCCAGGATTTGAGGCCAGATTTTTAGAATTCACACCCAACGTGTCTTTTAAAATTTGTTTCCATCACATCATTCTCTGTGTGCATAGGTACCCATGGTGGGGGTGACTTCAAAAAGTTTGTGGGAAAATTCAATTAAAGTATAAGTTTATCTAGATGCAAAAAATATTTTGAAATCTATGCCTTATTTTTTCATACTCTACATTTCCCACGATCTTTTGGGATACCCCTTGTAAAAGTTGCCATGAAGAGAGTTAACAAAAGAATTATTTTTGGCTGACATTTAAAATGTTGCTAATCATTCACTTCAGATGTCCAGTGAACATACTGTTTAGCTTTTCTAACAGATTCACCTTTGTAAATCTTTGTCACCAGCCAACTGGAGGAAAGGCTGTCTAACTCAATCTTATATATCTACATTCCTCTTAACATGGATATTTAATACATTTTGCTAGTAGCGTTTTTGAGGTATAAATACTATAAAGTTTACCCATTTTAAGTTAATTCAGTGTTTTTCCCTAAATTTAAAAAGTTATACAATCATCATCACCATAGTTCAATTTTAGCATATTTTCTTCATCTTAAAAAGATCTCTTAGGGCCAGCTGGTTGTGTGATGGTTAGAGCACTGGACTCCCACATGACCAACTGTGGTTTGAGTCCTGGACCTGGCACTTTGAAAATCATGCCAGGCATGTATGTGTGCATGCCCCAAATCCTGAGAGGAGAAAAGATTGTGGTGTGGCCATTCCCCTTGAGGGGTGATTTCTCACTTTCCTTCTCAGTATTTCTCTTGGTCTCCCCCTGGCAAGTGCACACACCTTATGGCAAAAACCTTAAAAAAAAGTTCATACATATTTGCATTTTTTATCATTTTCAGTGTCAGGCTATGACTATTTTCTGTCTCTTTAGGTTTGCATTTTCTACACAATTTATGTAAATGTTGGGTCATGTGGTAATCCTACATTCAATTTTTTTTAAGGAACTGTCATTTTTTTTTTGGTTATTTTTAGAGGTTTTTGTTTGTTTGTTTGTTTTTTTGTTTTTTGCCATAGGGCATACATGCTTACTAGAGACAGAGAGAGAGATACAGGAGGGAGGGGGAGTAAAAAAATCACCCCCCAGGGGAATAGTCATGCCACAATCCCTTCTCCTCCATTTTCCTCTTTGGAGCTTGTTCATGCAGGTACTGGTACCCAGTGTGCTTTTCAGAAGGTCCTGTCTGAGACTTAAACCACAGAGTTGGCCATATGGCATCTAGCACCTTAACCACCATGCCACTTCCTGGCCTCAAAATGTTTTTTAAATAACTACAATATTTTGCATTTGCATCAATTATGTATGAGGGCTCTGATTTCTCCACTTCATCACAAATATTTTTCATTATGTTTTTTTGATTGTAGCCATCCTTATGAGTATGAAGTGGTAACTAATTGTGGTTCAAATAACATTTCCCTGATGACTAAATGATGTGGCACATTTTTTCATATGTTTGTTTTCTATTTGTATATATCCTTTAAAAAAATGTCTTTTCAGATCCTTTGTCCATTTTTAGTTGGGTTCTCTTTATTATTTAAGTTGTGAGTTCTTTAAGTATTAAGGACAAATATTGTTTATCAGATGTACAATTTGCAAACATTTTGTCCAAGTCTGTGACTTGTCATTTTCTTAATGGTGATGGTGATATTTGAAGCACAAATTTTTAAAAAAATGTTTGATGAAGTCCAATTGACCTGTTTTTTTATGTTGCTGCTTTTATTTTTGTTGACGTATCTACAAAATATTTGCCTATCTCAATGTGAAAAGATTTACTCTAATGTTTTCTTCTTTGTTCTCCTCCTCCTCCTTCTCCCTCCTTCATCTTCCTTCTCCCTTTCATTGTCCTCCTCCTCCTGCTCCTCTTCCTCCTCCTTCTTCTTCTTCTTCTGAGAGAGAGAAAGAGAGAGAGAGAGAGAGAGAGAGAGAGAGAGAGAGAGAGAGAGAAAGAAAGAAAGAAAGAAAGAAAGAAAGAAAGAAAGAAAGAAAGAAATTTGCTATAGGATATGTGGGCTTGTCAGAAGGCAGAGAGAGATAGAAAGAGATAAATCACCCTCTAGAGGGAATAGTCACACCATAATCCCTTCTCCTCCATTCTCTTCTTGAGATTTTGGGCACACACACACATGTACCTGGCATGTGTTTGAAGCTACTGGGTCCAAGATTCGAACCATGGTCGACTATGTGGGATTCCAATGATGTAACCATTATGCCATCTGCTGGTCCCATGTTTTCTCCTTCTAAGTGTTTTACAGTTTTAACTCCTACATGAAAATCCATGGTCCATTTTGAATGAATATATATGTATGGTATTAAATATATAAATCTTTTTGCATTGTCCTAGCACCATTTGTTAAAAAGATACATTTTTTCCTCAGTGAAGTATCTCTGTACCTTTGTTTTTAAAAAAATCTACTAACCATAAATGTAAGAGATTTTGTTTATTTCATTGATCTATGTGTCTATTCTTATGTAGTACCATACTATATTATTAACTATAGCTTTACAAGGAGTCATCAATAAGTTCAGGAAAAGTGCATACTGTGAAAAGACTATTAATGGATTTCAAAAGTTTTGTATCAAAATATTCATACTCTAATTACATTTTCCATGGACTTTTTGAAGAACCCCCCCCATGTAATAACTTTTTTGTACATTTAATCACTGTACATTCTTACAATGTACAGCAACGTTTTTTTTCTAGCATGAATATCGTACATAGTGGTCAAATCAAAGACATTACAATGCACACTGTCATCAGCAGGTAACATTTCATTTTGGGGTCTATTAAATGTGTTAGTGTTTGGTTTTTCCCCATCCCCTCAGTCATATCCCCTATTACCCACCAACTCCTATACTGTCTCTAGTATCTACAGTTGCCATCCTTGTTATTATACTTTCTAATTTTTCAGTTTCTGCTATAGAGCACAGACATTCATTATACACAAGTGGGGACATACAATACCTGTCTTTCATAGTCTGGCTTACTTCACTTAGCATTAAATCTTCCATATTCGTTCACTTTGTATAAAATGTCAGGGTCTCATTGCTTTTTATAGATGAGTAGTGTTCCATAGAGTACATGTACCACATTTTTTCAATCCACTCATCTGTTCTTGGACATTTGGGTTGATTCCAGGTCCTAGCAATTTTGAATAATGCTGCAATAAATATGGATATGCAAGTGTTTTCCCAACTGAGGGTTTTCCTATCCTCTGTGTAGATATCTAAGAGTGGAATTACTGGGCCATATAGTAGTTTTATTTGTAGGTTTCTGAGGAACTTCCATGTTGTTCTCCACAGTGGTTGGATTAATTTACATTCCCACCAACAGTGTAAGAAGGGTCTCTTGTTCCCTCTTCCCCACAGCCTTGCCAAGACTTAAGCATTCTTATCAGCACAGATAAATTTAAAATATTTTAGAATATTTGAAATATTAAATGTTCAAAACAATAAGGAAATATAAACAATGTACAAATATACTCACTTAGATTACAAAATCCTGTTAAATTTCTAATAAAGAGGAATAATGTGTACAATCTTCATAATTAAAGTCATTGGCTCACTTTGCATAGCATCAATTTACTTCTCAGTATGTTATTAAAATATGTTTTCCAAAAGGACATTTTACTAAATTGTACATATCTACTTCTGAACACCAGGACATAAGCCATTCTCATTGGGATTAAATGGTATCTCATTGTGGTTTTGATTTACATTTCCCTTATAATAAGAGATGCTGAGCATGTTTTCATGTTTATTGGCTATTTATATGTCTTTCTTGGAGAGTTGTCTTTTCTGCTCATTTGCCCATCTTTTTATTGAATTGATTATTTTGGGGGGGTTGGGGAGTAAGTTTCTTAAGCTCCCTGTATATTCTAGTTATCAGTCCCTTATGGGAGGCATAGTTTGCAAATATATTCTTCTACTCTGAGAGTTGTCTCCTAATTTTAAGTATTGTTTCTTTTGCTGTGCAGAAGCTTTTTAATCTAATGTACTCCTACTTGTCTATTTTTGGTATTATTGGTGGTGCTTTGGAGGGTCTTATTTAAGAACTTAATCTTTGCCAACCTTGATGTCTCCAAGATATTTTCCTGTGTTTTCCACCAGAGTTTTATGGTTTGAAGTTATATGTTTAGATATTTGATCCATTTTGAGTTAATTTTAATTAATGCTGAGAGATAGGGCTTGATTTTCATTTTTCTTCAGGTGGATATCTGGTTTTTCCAGTACCATTTGCTGAAGCGATTTTCTTTTCCCCACTGGTTTGTCTTGTGCCCTTTGTAGTAAATCAGTTGGCTGTATGTTTTGAAGTTTATTTCTGGGTTCTTTGTTCTGTCCTATTTATCTACCTGGCTATTTTGTGCCAGTACAATGCTGTTTTGATTATCACAGCTTTGTAATATATTTTGGGGTTAAGGAGTGAGATGCCTCCTACTTCCCTCTTTTAGCGCACTATTGCTTTGGTAATACAGGGCCTTTTATGATTTCAGACAAATTTTATAACTTTCTTTTTCTATTTTTGTGAGGAATATCTCTGATAGTTTGACCAGAATTGCATTGAACCTGTACATTAATATGGGCTGGATTGAAATTTCGATTATATTAATTCTTTCAATCCAGGATTGTGAGCTGTCTTTCTTCTTTTTTGTATCAGTCTCAATTTCCTTTTAAAAAGTTTCATAGTTTTCCTTGTACAGGTCTTTCACTTCTTTGGTTAGGTTTATCCCTAGGTATCATTTTTGTGTGTGTGTGTATGTGGCTACTATAAATGGGATTTATTTATTCAATTCTATCTCAATTTTTTCATTGTTAATGTGTAAAAATGCTGTAGAATTTTGTATGTTGATTTTGTAACTTATCACTTCACCCTGTTCATTTAGCACTTCCAGGAGTTGTTTTTTTGTGTGGATTCTTTGTGATTTTCTATGTATATAATTCTATCATCTGCAAATAGTGATAATTTCACTTTTTCTTTTACTATTTGAATGCCTTTTATTTTACTCTCTTATTTTTCTGCATCGGCTAGGATTTTTAGTAATATGTAGAAAAGGA
>NW_006206561.1:768395-795330 GCF_000334495.1 Tupaia belangeri chinensis
AGAGAGAGAGAGAGAGAGAGAGAGAGAGAGAGAGAGAGAGAGAGAAAGAAAGAAAGAAAGAAAGAAAGAAAGAAAGAAAGAAAGAAAGAAATTTGCTATAGGATATGTGGGCTTGTCAGAAGGCAGAGAGAGATAGAAAGAGATAAATCACCCTCTAGAGGGAATAGTCACACCATAATCCCTTCTCCTCCATTCTCTTCTTGAGATTTTGGGCACACACACACATGTACCTGGCATGTGTTTGAAGCTACTGGGTCCAAGATTCGAACCATGGTCGACTATGTGGGATTCCAATGATGTAACCATTATGCCATCTGCTGGTCCCATGTTTTCTCCTTCTAAGTGTTTTACAGTTTTAACTCCTACATGAAAATCCATGGTCCATTTTGAATAAATATATATGTATGGTATTAAATATCTAAATCTTTTTGCATTGTCCTAGCACCATTTGTTAAAAAGATACATTTTTTCCTCAGTGAAGTATCTCTGTACCTTTGTTTTTAAAAAAATCTACTAACCATAAATGTAAGAGATTTTGTTTATTTCATTGATCTATGTGTCTATTCTTATGTAGTACCATACTATATTATTAACTATAGCTTTACAAGGAGTCATCAATAAGTTCAGGAAAAGTGCATACTGTGAAAAGACTATTAATGGATTTCAAAAGTTTTGTATCAAAATATTCATACTCTAATTACATTTTCCATGGACTTTTTGAAGAACCCCCCCCATGTAATAACTTTTTTGTACATTTAATCACTGTACATTCTTACAATGTACAGCAACGTTTTTTTTCTAGCATGAATATCGTACATAGTGGTCAAATCAAAGACATTACAATGCACACTGTCATCAGCAGGTAACATTTCATTTTGGGGTCTATTAAATGTGTTAGTGTTTGGTTTTTCCCCATCCCCTCAGTCATATCCCCTATTACCCACCAACTCCTATACTGTCTCTAGTATCTACAGTTGCCATCCTTGTTATTATACTTTCTAATTTTTCAGTTTCTGCTATAGAGCACAGACATTCATTATACACAAGTGGGGACATACAATACCTGTCTTTCATAGTCTGGCTTACTTCACTTAGCATTAAATCTTCCATATTCGTTCACTTTGTATAAAATGTCAGGGTCTCATTGCTTTTTATAGATGAGTAGTGTTCCATAGAGTACATGTACCACATTTTTTCAATCCACTCATCTGTTCTTGGACATTTGGGTTGATTCCAGGTCCTAGCAATTTTGAATAATGCTGCAATAAATATGGATATGCAAGTGTTTTCCCAACTGAGGGTTTTCCTATCCTCTGTGTAGATATCTAAGAGTGGAATTACTGGGCCATATAGTAGTTTTATTTGTAGGTTTCTGAGGAACTTCCATGTTGTTCTCCACAGTGGTTGGATTAATTTACATTCCCACCAACAGTGTAAGAAGGGTCTCTTGTTCCCTCTTCCCCACAGCCTTGCCAAGACTTAAGCATTCTTATCAGCACAGATAAATTTAAAATATTTTAGAATATTTGAAATATTAAATGTTCAAAACAATAAGGAAATATAAACAATGTACAAATATACTCACTTAGATTACAAAATCCTGTTAAATTTCTAATAAAGAGGAATAATGTGTACAATCTTCATAATTAAAGTCATTGGCTCACTTTGCATAGCATCAATTTACTTCTCAGTATGTTATTAAAATATGTTTTCCAAAAGGACATTTTACTAAATTGTACATATCTACTTCTGAACACCAGGACATAAGCCATTCTCATTGGGATTAAATGGTATCTCATTGTGGTTTTGATTTACATTTCCCTTATAATAAGAGATGCTGAGCATGTTTTCATGTTTATTGGCTATTTATATGTCTTTCTTGGAGAGTTGTCTTTTCTGCTCATTTGCCCATCTTTTTATTGAATTGATTATTTTGGGGGGGTTGGGGAGTAAGTTTCTTAAGCTCCCTGTATATTCTAGTTATCAGTCCCTTATGGGAGGCATAGTTTGCAAATATATTCTTCTACTCTGAGAGTTGTCTCCTAATTTTAAGTATTGTTTCTTTTGCTGTGCAGAAGCTTTTTAATCTAATGTACTCCTACTTGTCTATTTTTGGTATTATTGGTGGTGCTTTGGAGGGTCTTATTTAAGAACTTAATCTTTGCCAACCTTGATGTCTCCAAGATATTTTCCTGTGTTTTCCACCAGAGTTTTATGGTTTGAAGTTATATGTTTAGATATTTGATCCATTTTGAGTTAATTTTAATTAATGCTGAGAGATAGGGCTTGATTTTCATTTTTCTTCAGGTGGATATCTGGTTTTTCCAGTACCATTTGCTGAAGCGATTTTCTTTTCCCCACTGGTTTGTCTTGTGCCCTTTGTAGTAAATCAGTTGGCTGTATGTTTTGAAGTTTATTTCTGGGTTCTTTGTTCTGTCCTATTTATCTACCTGGCTATTTTGTGCCAGTACAATGCTGTTTTGATTATCACAGCTTTGTAATATATTTTGGGGTTAAGGAGTGAGATGCCTCCTACTTCCCTCTTTTAGCGCACTATTGCTTTGGTAATACAGGGCCTTTTATGATTTCAGACAAATTTTATAACTTTCTTTTTCTATTTTTGTGAGGAATATCTCTGATAGTTTGACCAGAATTGCATTGAACCTGTACATTAATATGGGCTGGATTGAAATTTCGATTATATTAATTCTTTCAATCCAGGATTGTGAGCTGTCTTTCTTCTTTTTTGTATCAGTCTCAATTTCCTTTTAAAAAGTTTCATAGTTTTCCTTGTACAGGTCTTTCACTTCTTTGGTTAGGTTTATCCCTAGGTATCATTTTTGTGTGTGTGTGTATGTGGCTACTATAAATGGGATTTATTTATTCAATTCTATCTCAATTTTTTCATTGTTAATGTGTAAAAATGCTGTAGAATTTTGTATGTTGATTTTGTAACTTATCACTTCACCCTGTTCATTTAGCACTTCCAGGAGTTGTTTTTTTGTGTGGATTCTTTGTGATTTTCTATGTATATAATTCTATCATCTGCAAATAGTGATAATTTCACTTTTTCTTTTACTATTTGAATGCCTTTTATTTTACTCTCTTATTTTTCTGCATCGGCTAGGATTTATAGTAATATGTAGAAAAGGAGTGAAGAAAGTGGGCAGCTTTGTTTCATTCCATGCTTTACTGTTTCCCTATTCAGTATGATGTTAGCTATGGGTTTAAAATAGATGACTTTTATTGTGTTGAGGAATGTCTCTTCTATGTGAATTTTGCTGAGAGTATTAAACATGAAACAATTTTGTATTTTATTAAATAGCTTTTCTGTATCAATTGATATAATCATATGGTTTTTATCTTTCCTTTTGTTAATATGATGTATTACATTAATTGTTTCACATATGTTGAACCATCCTTGTATCCTTGGAATAAAGTCTACTTGGTCATAGTGTAAAATATTTTAATATGTTGTTAAATACAATTTGCCAGTATCTTGTTGAGAATTTTTGCATCTATATTTATCAGAGATATTAGTCTGTAGTTTGTAGTTTGCTTTTCTTGTCATGTCCTTGTCTGTTTTGGCAATGAGAGTGGTGGAGGTTTCATAAAATGAATTTAGAATTTGAGAATATTCATTCCTTTTAGATCTTTAAAAATAACTCAAGTACAATGGAGGCTAACTCTTTATTTTCATTGGTATGGAATATTTCTTCCAGCCTTTCACTTTCAGTCTGTGTATGTTTTTATCAGTGAGGTGTATTTTTTGTAAGCAGCATATAGAGGGCTTTTTTCACCCCCATTCAGTTAGTCTGTTTCTTTTAAATGGAGAATTTAATCCATTAACATTCAATGTTATTATCAATATCTGTTGACTTATCGCTGCCATTTTGTTAGCCATTTTTGGTTGATTTTTGTTCTCTTATTTCTGTTTGTCTCTTTTTAGTCTTCCTGCAGTATTTCTTGAAGAGCTGGTCTAGTGTTGGCTGTTGACTTATCGCTGCCATTTTGTTAGCCATTTTTGGTTGATTTTTGTTCTCTTATTTCTGTTTGTCTCTTTTTAGTCTTCCTGCAGTATTTCTTGAAGAGCTGGTCTAGTGTTGGTGAATTCTTTCAGTTTTGTTTAATCTGAAAATGATTTTACTTGTTCTTCCACTTGAAGGATAATCTTGCTGAATATGATATTCTTGATTGAAATTGTTTTTCTTTTTTATCATTTTGAATATTTCTTTCCTTGCCTGCATAGTTTCAGTTGAGAGGTCCAATGTTAGCTTAATAGAATAACCTCTGGAGACCAATAGGTGGTGTGGGGGTTAAGTGCTGGACTCCCACGTGGCCAACTGCAATCTGAGTTCTAGACCTGGTGGCTTGCTTTTTTACTTTCCTTCCCTCTCTGTTTATGGCTGGTCAAATTAAATAATAATAAAAAAATAGATTAAATTAAATAAATATTATTTTAAAAATAGGATAATATTTGTAAGTAATTTGATGTTTCTTTGTTGCCATTTTTAGAATCTTGTCTTTTTCTTTGATTTTTACCAATCTGGCTATTATGTACCAGGGGAAGATCTTTTTATGTTGATTCTATTTGGAGTTCTTTTTATTTCTTGGGTCTGAGTTTCTCCATGTTTCTCTAGATTTGGAACGTTTTAAGACAAATCCCATGGAAGAGATTTCTTATGTCTTTACTCGCTTCTTCACCTATTGGGACACCCATTATATGGATATTTGGGGGTATCTAGAATTTCCCATATATTATTCTCTTTTTTTATTTATATATATTTTTTCATTCTTTTTGGTGGTTTGGATTATATTGGAGACAGAGTGTTCAGGGTCAGAAATTCTTTCTTCTTGGGGACCTGAAGTTAGCATAATGGCTATGTTGCTGGACTCCCATGTAGCTGACCACGGTTCACGTCCCAGACCTGGTCGCTTGAAACTCACACTGGGCACGTGTGCGTGCATGCCCAAGATCCCAAGAGGAGAATGGAGGAGAAGGAATTGCAATGTGACCATCCGCCCCGAGGGGTGATTTCTCACTTTCTGTCTCTCTGTCTTTCTCTGTCTATCTGGTGAGTGCATGCTCCCTATAGAAAAAACCTCTCCAAAAATAAAATAAAATAAAGAAATTCTTTCTTCTTCATGGTCCAATCTGCTGTTAATACTTTTTAGAGAGATTTTAATTTCTTGTATTGTATTCTTCATTTCCAGGAGTTCTGTCTGATTCTTCTTTATGGTGTGTATCTTTTTTTTTAACTTTTTTTTGGGGGGGCGGGGAAGGGGTTTTTGCTATAGGGCGCATGTGCTCGCCTGAAAGACAGAGAGAGACAGATAAATAGAAAGCGAGAAATCACCCCCCAGGGGCGATGGCCACACCGCAATCCCTTCTCCTCCATTTTCCTCTCGGGATCTTGGGCATGCACGCACACGTGCCTGGCATGAGTTTAAGCCACTGGGTCTAGGACTCGAACTGCGGTTGGCTACATGGGAGTTCAGTGACATAGCTATTACACTAACTGCTGGTCCCATGGTGTGTATCTCTTTATGGAATTCCTCTTTCATGTCCTGGAATGATTTTCTCATTTCTGGAATTGATTATCTTTTCTCTCTTGTATCTCATTGAGTTTTGTCACTATGAATATCCAGAATTCTTTTTGTTTAAAAAGAATTATTTTGTGTTGTCTATTGTTGGTGAGTGGTTATTGCCTTCCCCTGGGGAAGAGTTATTTCCTTGTTTCCCTGTCTCTGAACTGCTTTTTGTTTCCAGTATTTACTTTTTCCTATTTACTGGAGAAGAGTCTGTAGTATTAGACAAGAGACTATCACCCTTAGTTCCTTTTAGAGGGCTGTTTCTTCCAGATCAGAGCAGATAAAGTTTATATGGATATCTTCAGGTGGTTGTCTCCTTTACCAACCTTTCAGCTTCTTATAAGCTCGGGATGAGATATGGAGATATGATGTAGTAAAAAGGCTCAAGTTGTTTGCAGGCTGGAGGGCCCCAAGTTCCAAAGGCAAATTTGGGGATTAGGGCTATATTCATGAGGAGAGGCCTCCTGAAACCAGAACCCAGGTCTCCTGGCAGATAGATGGGCAATGCTCAGGAAGCAAGTTGCTCAGTAGCAGAGCTGATGTGCCCCAAGTTCCAAAGGGAAAACCACATATAATAACTTTTTTTTTTGAGATTTTTGCTGTAGGATGCATGTGCTTGCCAAAGAGACATAGAGAGACTGAGAGACAGAAAGTGAAAAATCATCCCCTTCCCCAGGGGGATGGCCACATCACAATCCCTTCTTGTCCATTCTACTCTCAGAATTTTGGGCATGCTTACACATGTGCCCAGCGTATTTCAAGTCCCTGGTTCAGGGACTCAAACTGTGGTCAGTCAGGTGGAACACCTTAAACACCATATCACCTGCTGGTTCATATAATAACTTTGAAAGTTGGAAAATGTAAATGTAAATCCTGTCTTTGTCCTTTTTCAAGCTTGTTGTGGTCATTCTAGATCCCTTGCCTTTCTGTATATTTTAGAATTAGCTCATTTACTTCTGCCAGAAATCTGCTGAGATTTTGATAGGGATTATATTGAATATATAGATCAATTTTAATTTTTTTGCCACAGGGTTTGTGCACTCACTGGAGAGTGAGGGAACATAAGAAATCACCCCCCAGGGGGACAGCCAGACCACAATCTCACTTTCCCTCTATTCTCCCCCTGGGGTTTTGGGTACATATACACATGCACATGGCATGATTTTCAAGCTGTCATGTCCAGTACTTGAACTGTAGTCAGACATATGGGAGTCCAGCATCTCAACCACTATGCCACCTGCTGGTCCAAATTGTGGTCCTAATAACTTAAGGTCCATGAACATGGAATACCTTTCCATTTATTTAGATCAATTTTATTGTTGTTGTTTTGCTATAAGGTGCATGTACTTGCCAAAGAGATAGAGAAATAGAGAGGGAAAGTGAGAAATCATCTCCTGGGCCAAGCCAAAGTCCTTTATTCTTTATTCTCCTCTTGAGATTTAGGACACACATGCACAGGTGACTGGTTATCCAATCCACCAAATCTTGGACTCGAACTACTGTATACCATGTGGGATCCAGACATCTTAACTTTACACAACCTGCTGGCTCTAGATCTTCTTTAATAATAAATATTTCCTAAATGAGTAAGTAAATAAGATACTTTACTTCTTTTTGTAAAACAGGGAGGTTCCAAATTTGGTTCTAGCAAAGGCTGGGAAGATAAGAAAAGACAATCCTAAGATAAGAAAAGACAATCCTAGAAGTCAGGCTAATACAAATTATATTGTCTAGCATTTTTTTAGAACTTAACTAAAAGTCGAGTGATTATTTTATTATATGTATTCACTCATATGTTCACTAAATAAAATTCTACTAAATAGTTAATCATGCATTAGACAACAAAGACTACAAAGGGGGCAATTTTTCTCTATTTAGAGTTTATATTCAGTTCAGGAGGCAAACATTCAAACTAGTTGTTTACTATAATGCAGGCATGTAGTGAGTAAGAGCATAGGAGAAGGAATTTTCTAGTCCACCTGGGAGAAAAAGTTTTTAGGCTGGGCATGGTGGTGCATGCCTGTGATCTGACCTAGCTGGGAGGCTGGGATAGGACGATACCAACATAAAAAATGTTGGGACCTTGTAAAAAATCAATCTCTCTCTCTCTATCTCTCATAAATAAAGAATAAGCTTAAAATAAGTAGCAAAGGGAAAATATGACTAGACTCAACGACATTGATTATTTAAGGTATAGCAGTAGGTCCTGCTACGGAACTGTCCAGATAAATTATGTACGTGATTCTTTCTAGTTATCTGCATACCTCTTGTTTTTATGCCATGGGAGTACACTGAGTAGAAAGTCCATAAGTGCTGACAAGAGGACTTACTTTCAGAAGATATGGACTTTGTACCTATTGAGATAAATGCCATGGAAAGTTAGTTAAAGAAGTAGATGAGATGCATGACCTTGGAAACAGCATGTATGATAAGAAGAATAGGGAGGCTACTGAAAAAAATATATTCCCTACAGTGGGCATGGGCACTTCAGTGGTAACTCACCTTCTTTGTGTAAGTGAGAATTATAAATTTCACTCAGCAAGCTTTTGGAAAGCATACCTTCTCAGCTGTGTTTTCATCTCCTTATATCTCTAGAAATCTGTTAAAGGTGACTTATTGAATTGGCAGTGATCTCTATGCCATCATGTGATTTCCACTTTCTCCTCATGATGTCTTTTTAGCCAACAGCAGAAGCAGGTAATGAATTGTGAAGTAAAAAGTTCTTGAAAATTATGACAATGAAAAAAAAAAAGAAATCAATATTATCGCTATTAAAGAAGCAGGTGTACTAGGGCCATCAGTTGATGTGGTGGTTGAGGCACTGACTTCCTATGTGGTCAATTGTGTGCTTTTAGTCCAGGACCCAGAAGCTTGAAATTCACTCTGGGCACTTATGTGTGCATGCCTAAAATCCTGAGAGAGGAATGGAGGAGAAGGGATTATATTATGGTCATCTTCCCTGGGAGTGATTTCTCACTTTCCCTCTTTCTCTCTCTCGAGAAAGTGCACACAACCTATGAAAACAAAAAGAAAAAAAAAAGAAAAGCAGCAATACTGTCTGGGACAAAGCATTTAATATAAATAGTATATCTAGTCCCTTTTTCAGATTGTTTTCTAAACCTAGGAAGAAGCTGTAACAGCGCTCAGATTGTCCTGCACTCTCCAACAAAGTTATCAATCTATTTTTGAAAACTATGGGGGCACTTTACCATTTTAAAGTAAAATCATGCTTCACATTGTGTGATTTCAACTGCTCTGATTCCATTTTAGTCTAGCAGTTTAATTCTCATGGTTCTAACCTACCCCAGTATACTAGCATGAAGCTCTGTTAAGTAGATTAAGTTAAGTAAACTTTTACCAACTCAAAATGCAGAAGAGGTTTTAATTTTGCCATGAGAATGGGTGTAATAAGTATAGTAATACCTTCTATTCCCTATATTTTTAAGACAAGGAATTTTTTTTCCTTTTTTACAGAGTTTATTTATTTCTTCCATCAATGAGAGAGAAAAAGAGAGAAAGAGATAATCATCCCCAACAGGGTCTTGATGCTGTGATCCACCACCAGTCTCAGTCAGTGTCAGATTATGGGCATACATGTGCCTAGTTTACTCAGGGAGGTCTCTGGACACAAACCTGAAACCTTCCCATGTGAGTCAGCCTCAAAAGCATCAAATTTTACCTCTATACAACTGACTGTCTCTGATTTCTTCTTGGTTTATATCTATTTGCTTCATTTTGGTCTTGGCCTTGTCTGTTACAAGCAGAAAAACCCTACAGAATTCAGCTAAGGGTTTAGACAGCTAATTATGATTGAATGATAGGTAGTGTTTATAGTAAATTCTACTCCTGACAGGTCACTGTTGCCATAGCAAAGGCTATTTTCCTTTGCTGGTTGAAGATAGTTTCATTTATTAAAAAATATTTGGCTATGTATTTTCATTCAAGGCTCATTAATGAACAGAATTGATGTATTGCTGAATTAACCCAGAAGAGCCTTGGAAGTGTTTTAATGTTCTTCTTTGTTGCTTCACGTGATAATTTATAATTAGAATGTGTTCACAATGCATAGCATCGGATATAGATGTGTAGAAAAATGAGGACTGGTAGGAACCTTAGAGATCATTTGGTCTCATTCACCACATTTTACCAGGGAGGAAACTTTATGTGGTCCAAGTCACATAGTAAGTAAATGGGGACAGAACTTTCCTGAGGCCAAATTTGTATCTCCAGATTCCTACTCCTGTGCTCATTCTACTACCTGTTATTACCTGTTATGCTTCTTAAGTGACCTGGCCTAAAGTGAGTTTATCACATACTGGGTAGTTTACATTAAAGTTGAAAGTGAACATTGTCTGAGCTAAGCAACCGTTTAATTTCATAAACAAACAAACAAACAAAAAAACAAGAGCGTGTTTGGCTACCCAAGAAAGTAGATTAAATTTCTTCTAATGTATTATTGAAAATTGAGGTCTATTTTGTGGAGATGATTTCGGGTTTTTGGTCATTGACTCAAGAAGACTGATTTGAAACTGAGTGTCTGTACCTGCATTGTCCTGCATGTGTAACTTTTATTGTTTTAAAGTTATTTATTGCTAGAGAGAGAGAGAGAGAGAGAGAGAGAGAGAGAGAGGCAGGTAGTATCCCTGACAGGGTCTTGGTGCTGCAAACCACTCCCAACCTTCAGCCAGTCCTGGATCATGGGCAAGCATATGTTTGCATACTTAGATCTCCAGTCTTGAACCAGGGACCTTTTCACATGGATTCACTTGCAGAGCAGCAGCATATTTTACTGCTGCACCACTGTCTGGCGCCCATGTGCAGCTTTTATATACTTGAAATGTGCCTAGTCCAAAATGACATTGGATTGCAAAGGGTTAGTACCCCCCCCAAAAAATCTAAATATCTCACAGTATTTTAAATATTATACATATTGAAATTATATTATTTGAGCTGCTAGGTTCATTAAGTATATTATTGAAAGTAATTTCATCCTTTTCTTTTTAAGTTTCTTTTAAAAGTGGTTAGTCATTCTCTTTAAGTTTATTTATTTATTTCCTCCATGAGGGGAAAAGGGAGAGGAAGACAGGTATTCCCAACAGGGGGTCCATACCACAGTCTACCCCCAGCCTCAGATAGCCTGGATGGTGGGCATGTGCACCTGCACTCAGCATGTAAAGAGAGGCTTCAGTACACAAAAACTGGACTGGCCTATGTGAGTCCAGCATTGCAGTGTCACATTACCATTTTGCCACTGTCTGCCCCATCTTGTAAAGATTTTTAATGTAGCTACTAGACAATTTAAAATTACATAGGTGACTGAGATTATATTTTTATTATACTGAGTCTGTCTAAATTGTTGCTATTCAAAGTACTGTCCATGGACCAGCAGCATTGACATCTTCTCAAAGTATAAAGTAGATACAGTTTCATGTCTCACACCAAACGTATTGAATGTGAATTTACATTTTAATAAGATCCCAAGGAGAATGCATGCACATGAGTTTGATAAATACTGATATATCACGTGCATTTCATACTACTGAGTTTCCCACATAAACTTGTTAGACCCCTATTGATCTTACATGTAGCAATTACGACCAAGTCAATCCATGACATGCTAGCTCTAGGCTTTGATAAAATTTTAAGCTACCTTTATGTGCTGTGGTCTTTTGATCTTGATTTCATACCACCATGATTCATACTAATAAATCTGCAGTGATAAGGGTAAAGTCTCCAGTAGGCCAAAAGTGAAAAGTACAAATGCTGTGGATATCTAAATCTACCTCCTACTCAGGTTTCTACACCAGGACAGCAACTCTCTGTTTCATATTTACCTCTAGTGTTCTACCAGAATCTCAATACAAGGTGTTCAAAAAGAAATTTACACTTTACCAATTTCTTTTACACTTCTTGTCCTAAGATGGTGTCACCACCATCTACCTATACACCCAAGTGCACCCTGGAAGTCATAATTATTAATCCTTCTCTAACTGCTCTCTGCAAAACTGAAATGCAATTGGTTATATAGTATGATCAAGTCTGCCTCATAGCTTGCTCTTGAATATATTCTTGCTTTCCAATTCTGCTCTAATTCTGATATTTCATTAAATCTTGCCTGAATTATTATACTGGCCTTCTTTTTAATCTTCTTCCAGGAGTATATCCCTTTTCTAAGCCACTTTCTACATTACCACCAGAAATAACCTTTCCCAAATAAAATATGATCATGCCTAAAATCCTTTGATAACCTTAATCCTTATAAAATAGGGTTAATAATATCATACATATCAAAAACTTGTTGTAATAAATAAGGTATTCATTAATATAAGGTATTTAGAACATGTATATAAGGTATGTATAAAAAGTATTTAGGGGAACCAGCAGTTAGCGTAATGGCTATGTCACTGGACTCCCACGTAGTCAACCGCGGTTCGAGTCCCGGACCCGGTGGCTTAAAACTCACGCCAGGCGCGTGTGCATGCGTGCCCAAGATCCCGAGAGGAGAATGGAGGAGAAGGGATTGTGGCGTGAACATCCCCCTGGGGGGTGATTTCTCACTTTCTGTCTCTCTGTCTCTGTCTGGCGAACACACGCGCCTTATAGTAAAAAACCTCTCAAAAAAAAGGGTATTTAGAAAAGTATCTGATACAGAATAAGCATTATTTAGGTATTCAATTATATTATGGTTATTATTCAAGGTTCTTTCCAACATTTGACTTTAATCTATCTTTCTAATGAAATCAGCATCCTATCCATTTCTTAAAACACACAAAGCGTTTTATGACGTGTTTCCTCATATTTTGTGCCACCTGAAATACTTTCAGTTAATTTTTGCACCTGGAAAAAATCCTACTTCACATTTGGGGAGGAGAAGGGAGGTTAAGTTGATTTTTTGCCTTCAAGGCTCCTTTTTGAAGGCAAAATTTTACCTATATCTCATGTTTTTTTTTTTAATTGAAATACATCCTTGAACTATCAATATAATTATTTAATGCTGGAAGATTATATATTTCATTTGATAAGTGTATGATGTTGTCCAAATGGAATGTAGGGCAACATTTTAAATTTAATTCCCATGAACAGCTCATTTTTGCCAACCAAACAGCAGGTGGTCTCCTAAGTTATCCATACTCCAGGGAAAAATATTTGTTTTTGACCTCCAAATAGCCACTGACTTCTGGGGAAAAAGTGGTTTTGGTTACCTGGTTTATACATAAAATTTTAAAGCACTGTGCTTCGTGTTTTTTCCAATTAGAATTACAAGTGCTTTATAAAAATACAACTACTTCTAAAAAGTTTTTTTTTTGAGAGGGTTTTGCCATAGGGCGTGTGCGCTCGCCAGAGAGACAGAGAGAGACAGAGAGATAGAAAGCGAGAAATCACCCCCCAGAGGGGATGGCCACGCCGCAATCCCTTCTCCTCCATTCTCCTCTTGGGATCTTGGGCACGCATGCACACGCGCCCGGCGTGAGTTTTAAGCCACCGGATCCGGGATGCAAACCGCAGTCAACTACGTGGGAGTCCAGCAACATAGCCATTATGCTAACTGCTGGTCCTTTTTTTTTTTTTTATGAGAGAGGAAGAGAGAGCAAGAAAGAAAGAGAGGGAGGAACCCACAACAGGACTTCCATATGCCATGATCCCCTTCCTCAACATTCAAGCCAGTAAGGATCATGGGCATATACACCTAGTGTGTTTCAGGTGGACTCAGGATCCTGGTTGGCCATGTAACTTCAGCAGTGCAGAGCAGCATATTGCTGCCTGTACCACACTGCGACTGGGCCAAACTATACCTATCTTAGAAGAGATATAGTTCAGTAGAATTACTTCTAATAAAATGTTATCAGTAATCAAAGTTGGAATTTAAAGAAATTTGATAGTGAATCCTCCTACGCTATCACCTCCAAAGTTAATGTTTCCTTAAGGGTACATTCTGGAATCCTGCATCAGCATCCCTTACAGGTGCCTCTTTTTATTTATTTTTTTTTCGGAGAGGTTTTTGCTGTAGGACGCATGCACTCGCCAGACAGACAGAAAGCGAAAAATCACCCCCCAGGGGGGATGGCCACACCGCAATCCCTTCTCCTCCATTCTCTTCTCAGGATATTGGGCACACACACGCCCGGCGTGAGTTTAAGCCACCGGGTCTGGGACTTGAACCATGGTCGACTACATGGGAATCCAGTGACGTAGCCTTTACGCTAACTGTTAGTCCCTAGGTGCCTCTTAAACTCCCAGATTCCTCAGTGGTACCCTAGACCTATACAACAGAATCTCTGGGAGTAGGTCCAAAAATTTACATTTAAAAACAAAGTGGTAGAGAGAAAGTGAGAAAACACCCCCCCCCCTCCCCAGAGGAGGAATGGCCACACTTCACTCCCTTCTCCATTTTTTCCTCAGGATTTTGGGCATGCAAGCACACATGTCTGACACGTTTCCTAAGCCACCAGGTCGAGGACTCAAGCCATATGTGAGATCCAGGTGCCTTAACCACCACACCACTGGCTGGCTCCCAAATTTTCATTTTTAACAAATGTGTTTGGAGCCAGTAGATGGAATGGTGGTTAAGGCACTGGACTCCTACATGGCTGACCATAGTTTGAGTCCTGGACCTGGCAATTTCCTTTCTCACTTTCATTCTCTCTCTGTCTCTGTCTCTCTCTGGTCAAATTAAAAATAATAATAATAATGATGAACAAAAAATTATAAAAATGCACTTTCTCCCTAAGTAATGCAGATACACGTAACTGAGAGCTACTAGTCCAAGACTTCAATTTGGTTCATCTGCATTTGCTGCTGGTCCCAAACAGGAACCTTCTGCTATAATTCACTTGGCTGCTATGGAGATTTTGAACATGCATCATTACTTTTTTTCCTACCTGTCATTGTTTTACTGGTTCTTCCAGCTTTGATTCATTTTCTGTCTCACTACTGTCTCTTTTTTCATCTTTCATTGTTTTATTTGCTTTTCAAATATTCTCTGCTCAGTGATGCTTTTCTGGACCCTGATGTTGGGAGTGATCTCTCTCCCTTGCTAAACAGTGTGTATCACTAGTGAAATGTTGCACATATTGACTTGGGCTCCTAGCATTTGAATTAGCATCTTTGTCCTATCCCTCCTAGGGTAAACCTCATTGCTTTTTATACTTAATTTATTTTCTTTTTAAAATTTTGCCAGAGGGAGAGTACACTTGCAGGAGAGAGACAGAGGAAAGTAAGAAAGCACCTCCCATTGAGAATGACCATGCTGCAATACCTTCTCCTCGTGTCTCCTTTTAGAATTTGGGCATGCACATAAATCCAGTGTGTTTATCAAGCTGCCAGGTCTGTACTTGAACTGCACTATTGACCATGTGGAATCCAGGTGCCTTAACCAGCATGCCACTAGCTGGCTCTCTCAGTGTCTTATTCACTATTCACTACTCAAATCCTACATGTACTATGTGCGCACACACATACCATCTTTCATACAGTAAAATATGCAACAAAATTTGAAAACTACTTTATTGAAATTACTATATATTTTGTTTTTTAGGTTTTTGCTATAGGGCATGTGTACTCACCAGGGAGAGACAGAAAGAGGGAAAGTGAGAAATCACCCCAAGGGGGAAATGGCCACAGCCCAATGCCTTCTCTTCCATTCTGCTCTTGGAATTTGAGGCACATGCACACATGTGCCTGGCCTGAGTTTCAAGTTATTAGGTCTGGGACTTAAACTGTAGTTAGCCATGTGAGAGTCTAGTGTCTTAACCACCATGCCACCTGTGGGGCCCAAGTTAGTATATTTTTATATAAGATGTTTTCATAAAATCAAGTATTGCTATAATCTAGCAGGGTAACCAGTCATGTTAAGATGATCCTTGAAACAGAGGTATTACTTAGTGCAGCTTGCTATAGTAAAGTCTAAAGATGCAATCTTCTAGACCTGTGTCTTCTCAGCCTGCCTTTCTATTCAGATCTTTAGTACTCTGCCTCCCATATTTCCAAGGGATTCTGTGCTGATGCCTTCAATTTGGTGACTTTATACTGATGTCTTTGCTAAGAATTAGGCACTTGATATCTTTGTCCCTGATCCTGGTCTCTCATTCTTACCAGATTAGAGATACCATAGTAGTTCAGGGGGCAGGGTCTGATCCCTTCCCTTAACACGTATATGTTTATATGTAAGAAGGTACAAATTTCCCAAAGTTTATGGGAAAGTGGAATTAAAATATGAGTTTATTTTGGAGCAAAAAAGTTGAAATCCATGCATAGTTTTTTTCATATTATATATTTCCATGAACCTTTTAAAAAAGAAACCCGAGTATATTCCGCCAACTGATGATCATGCTAACTCAGAGTGAGTGATATGATTCCATGGAATTGTGTTCAGAGCTGAGTTACACAAAGGGCTCATCTCAGTGGGTATCTCCAAAGCAAAGAAAAAAAATGAATGCTCACTTCTCATCGTTTTCTTCTTCTCCCTCTTCCTCTCTTCTTCTCCTTCCTTATCTTCTTTTTTCCCCTGAAATTCATATATCCATTTCTTCCATTTAACAGAGAGAGCCAGGCACTCCCAATAGGGGTCCCCATGCCACAGTTCACTCCCAGCTCTAGCCATCCTGGAGCATGGGCATGTGTTTGGCTGGTATGCAGAGGAAGGCTCTGGGTTGTTAACCCAAGACCACTCCTTTTAGCCTACTCACAGGTCCAGCTGGGCCACCATCTGGCCCTGATGCCTTTCTTCCCACAACTTTGCTTTGGCTCTTAGTGCCTGGCCTAATTATTTCAAAAAGAAAAAAGCCATGATATTGAACCAGGACATATTTCAGAACCAAGACAGAGATTTTAAATGAATATCTGAGGTATCCAAGCATATCAGTGTACAGACATGTACATATAAAACCCATTTATACTGGGTACAGAAACATAGATGAAAATTTTTCCAGTTGACTACCTCATGGATCCATTTTTAATAAAAGTGCTTGTTTGGTACAAGCACATTTGAGTTAGGACCAGAAGAGACAGATTGTGGTGAAAGGGTATAGAGAATTCCCTAAAAAGCACAAACTAAGGTTTAATGTCACCTCATTCTGGCAAACCTTTTACATAGTGAATTCTGCTCACACTACACAACAGAATATGGGTAGAGATTAATGTCCGTAGTTTTACTATGGAGACATCTTTTTGCTCTCTCACAGAAGAATGTTTGTCAATAAAAACACATACCCAAATAAGCAAAGGAATTGGTTAAGATGAAATGTTTCCTATTTAGAAATTTTCTTGTCGTTAGAAAGAAAATTTCTTTAGTCCTTGCAACGCCTTGAAACTAACTGAAAAATTGAGCACTGATGAAAACCACACATTTTCCTCTTTAAAAATACAAGTGATTGGAAGGGGGCAGGGAGGAGGCAGGTGGCATGGTTCTTAAGGCACTAGACTCCCACATGGCTGACTGCAGTTTGAGTCCCAGACCTGGTGGTTTGCTTTCTCACTTTCTCTCTCTCTCGTCAAATTTAAATAAATAAATAAAGTTAAATAAAATAATTCTTAAAAAGTACTAGTAATTGGGATGAACAGATGAAGTAGCAGTTAGATCACTGGATTTCCACATGGCTATAGTTCCAGTCCTGGACCTGGTAGATTAAAAGTCACACTGGGCACGTGTGCACCCAAGATCTCAGGAGGAAAAGAGGAGAAGGGATTGTGGTGTGGCCATTCCTCTTGGGGGATTGTTTCTCACTTTCCATCTCACTGTGTCTGTCTGTCTGTCTGTCTCTTTCTCTTCCCTGCAAGCACATGTGCCCTAAGGCAAAAACCTCTTAACAAATACAAGTTGGGACCAGCAGATGGTGTAATGGTTCCATCACTGGACTCCCACATAGTCGACCACAGTTCAAGTCCCGGACCTGACAGCTTAAAACTCTTGCCAGGCAGGTGTGCATACATCCCCAAGATTTCAAGAGGAGAATGGAGCAGGGATTCCAGGAATGGCTATACCCCCCCAGGGGGTGATTTTTCACTTTCTGTCTCTCTGTCTCTCCGGTGAGCTCATTTGCCCTATAGCAAAAATCTCTCTACAAAACAAAACAAAATAAAACAAAAACAAAAAAACAAGAGACCAAAAGCATGTGAGTCATTCATCTTTAAAAAAAAAATCATTGTCTTAACAGGAAGTTTGTGGAGCCTTACAAAACAGATACAATAAAGTTATAAAATGATAGCATCACTCACTTACACACTGAAGCATTATAATTGAAATTTCCAGTTGATGATGATGCTCACATCCTGCTGATGTGGCCTGATTTTGATTTTTAATTGAGAAAGATGGACAGACAGAGAGGCATCATTGAAAAGGTCTCATCACACCGTATTCTCCTTGCCCCAGCCCTTCAGCTAGTCGAGATCTTTGGTGTGCTTACCTAGCATATTTCAGGTTGACTCTGAATCTGAGCTGGCAGTCAGTCCTTTGGCTTCCAGCACAGCACATCAATATGCTACTACCTGTGCCACTGAGACTGGACCATGATTTTTCTTGCTTCCTATGCTATAGATACTTCAAGGCATCATTCATTCATTTATTTATTAAATCTTCATTGCATGCCTACTATATGCCAAGCACTTTGATAGTCTTTCAAGGCCATACTATTCCTTAAACTTTCTCCTGCTTTGGGCCCCAAGACACTACATTCTCCTGGTTCTCCTCCTTAATAATAGATGCAACCTTCTCTTTCTTTATTAACCTCTGAAAGTTAGGTATTTTCCAGGGCATTTCCTTAGTTCTTCTCTCCTTCTGTACTATCCCTAGCTAACGTCTCATAATAAACATGATCTCTGCATTTAGGACTCCTGAAATCTCTCTCTCTCTCTCTTTTTTTTTTTGGAGAGGTTTTTGCTATAAGGTGTGTGCACTCACCAGAAAGACAGAGAGAGACAGAGAGACAAAAATCAAGAAATCACCCCTCAGGGCGGATGGCCACTCCGCAATCCCTTCTCCTCCATTCTCCTCTCGGGATCTTGGGCACACATGCACACGCGCCCGGTGTGAGTTTAAGCCACCAGGTCCGGGACTTGAACCATAGTTGACTACATGGGAGTCCAGTGAGATAGCCATTACGCTAACTGCTGATCCCTGAAACCTATATTTGTACTTCTGTCTTCTCTTCCGAATTTCAGATACAAACTTCCAGATTTTCCTACTGGCAAAAGCCATCATATCTACTCTACTGATAAACCTTCTTCTGGATCCAAATCACACATATTATCTTCTGTCTAATCCTTAATTTCATCTCCAAATCTCTTCCTCCTTCCTTATATCACATACTGGTAAATGGAACCATTGTATTCTAAATCCTTCTGGATAGAAACCTGGACATCTATCGCTGATGCCATTTTTTCCTTCCCATCACAGGCTGCTTATTCTACCTTTCCTGTGTGCTCTCTCTTTTCCATGTTCACCTTCAATACCTAATTTTATTGTTTTAAGCTTATTTATGTTTTATTCTATTTATGATAGAAAGCATGTGAGTATGCATGAGAAAGAGAAAAAAAAAAAAAAGCAAACACACTAAACAGGGCCTCATCCCACTGAGATCCCTTTTCCCAGGTCTTCCAGCTCATCAGGATTTTGGATACTCACTCAGGAGTCTAACATGTTTTAAAACTGACCTGAGGATCCTAATCCATAGTCAGCCATGTGACTTCCAGCACTGTATTTTATGTTGGTGCACTAATTACAAAATGGTAACCTACAGGTCAGATGTATGTGTTTCAACAGCACAATATATGTATTTTTAATATGTCAGCCTCTAAAATGGACATGTGTTCTCTAGTTCACCATATTTCTGTCCTGTCTCCCATGGTACTGAGCTACTTACCTTACATCCAATAGGCAGTCAAACAGTATTGTGAATTTGGTGCCCCGTCCTCAAAAAAAGCCTGCATTGTGGCTAGAAAGCATGAAATATATGTATGGAAAATTATTTAGTAACAACTCAAAGCAAACTATAAGAAGTTCACAAAAAAAATGGAGCAGACATTCCTTTTTTCAAATGGTAAGAAAAAGGAAAGACTACTTAGAGAGTAATCAGAGAAGAACTGGCAGAAGCAAAGAGTTTGGTCCAAGCCTTAAAGATGGACAGAGTATATAATGTATGAAATAACATTTCTTTATTTTGATGTTTACATCCTTTATAAGGACCTTGTTGCAAATATTGTGGGTATAGAGAGGTTAAAGGAGAAGAATAGATACTTACTTTACTCATACTTCATTTTCTAAGACAACTGAAGGAGGGGTTCCTTGATTATTAAATCTAAAACTGATAAATAGCAAGATGGTGTAATGGTTACATCTCTGGACTCCCATGTAGTCAACCATGGTACAAGTCCAGACCCAGTGGTTTAAACCTCACGCCAGGCATATGTGTGTGTGTGCCTAAGATACTGAGAGTAGAATGGAGGAGAAGGGATTGCGGCGTGGCCATCCCCCCTGGGGGGTGATTTCTCGCTTTCTGTCTTTCTCTGGCTCTCTGGTTAGTGCATGCACCCTATAGTAAAAATCTCTCTCAGGGGACCCGCAGTTAGTGTAATGGCTATGTCACTAGACTCCCACGTAGTCGACCGCGATTCAAGTCCTAGACCCGGTGGCTTAAACACATGCTGGGCACGTGTGCGTGCGTGCCCAAGATCCCAAGAGGAGAATGGAAGAGAAGGAACTGAGGCGTGGCCATCCCCTCTGGGGGGTGATTTCTCGCTTTCTGCCTCTCTGTCTCTCTCTGTCTGTCTGGCGAGCGCACGCGCCCTATAGCAAAAAAGGCGGGGCCACCGCCCCTATAGCAAAAACCTCCAAAAAAAAAAAAAAAAAAAAACACTCTCTCAAAAAAAGCTGATAAATGGTTGTACTATTTTAAATGATCAGAAGTACATTTGTGAAAGTATCAATAGCATCAGATACAGTTAGAACTTTTAGTAAATGCATTTGATAAATTTATACATGACAAAATATGGAGTTTAAAAGAAACCAGAATGTTTTGGAAAAAATACTGAGAAATTAACCATGCCCTCCCAACACACACTTTCTTGTTCTCTGTTTAAAGACAAAATATTGCACTGGGCAGTACATTCTATAGGTAGGCCCAGAAGCCCTGTTATCTATGCTCTCTACTAGCATATGATAGGATATAGTGAAAGACTATGACTAGCTCATGTTACTACAAAGATTGTAACTAAAGATAATTATACAGACTTTGTTAATGAGCAGACCAGACTAAACAGCTTAGAATGAAAGACCAGGCCTTACTTCTTTACCAGGCCCAGCACCTAAAACAGTATGACAAACAGAAGCCATTCACAAACTCTTTTTGATGGACATCCACTAGCTGATGCTATAAGTTCAGTGTTTGTCCCTTTGTCTAGGTTAAGACACAGATTATATCTGATTTCTGCCTCTCACTCTTCTATCATGCCCTCCTCCCCAGAGCCAGTGGTACTCTGTTATTTTTGAAAGGGCTTACAAGTCCATCATCATAGCATTGCAGACAGATCATTCCTATGGTGAAGCTAAGGGGAGTCAAATTTCAACTGCCCTATTCCAGCTGGGCCCAGCAATGGTGTGTTTGAAAAGTCAGACTTCAGAAAAATGACCTTTTCCATCATTGTTGTTCTTATTGTTTCACTCTTGGCATCGTTGGCTGCCCTCACCTCCCACTACAGATGATTATCTGAAGCAGTTTAACTCTGTTCATTTAAAAAAAAGTCACACAGCATACTGTTTGATGTGCGGCCCCCACTGGGAAGGTTGTACTAGTATCTAGCCCACCATGGTCAGGGCAGATTCCAGTTTTTGACCCATAAGGCTATATTATTCCTGGCTGTTTCTTATGGATGCTTTATTCTGTCATCTGGCATGTTGGCTCCTTGTTAGAAAGTCTAGGATTTCCCCCAAGTGTATAGATGATCATTTATTAATAAAGCGTCCAAATTAACAGCTAGTGTTGGATTTTAGCTAATGGAGCTCTCTCAGCACATGTATATTCAGATTCTCATGATTACTAATGTATAGAGCATTTGGAAAACAACTGAAAATGGGGAGAAGGTGAGGAAGTTGGAGAGATAGATAAGTATGTGTATGAAGATAAGAGGATATATTTCAAACTAAAAAAAATCAAAATGAAAGATGATTAAAAAATTAAAAACACTAATTTTTCTAATCATCATCTAATGTTATCCTTGAGAGTCCCTTGTGCTTGTATCAGGCTGGACACAGGGCAGATATGTATGTCATTTCAGAAACCACCTGTCTGCTAAAACGTTCAAAGAAAATCTGGTGAAGCAAAGTTCAAGTTAAAATTAAGAGAAACCAAAGCAGTAACAATAAGGTGCAAAAAAGCTAGATAATATACATAGAATAAAAATCAGAGTGCTTAATTACTTCATATCTTAAACTAGAGTATACCACATATCCTCAGTGGCATGCTAAGGCTGGGGCTTTGAAAACAGTCCACTGTAGGTGTAGTCATATATGAGAACAAAAAATCTGACTAAAATTTGGTGCATATGTTATTAGCATCATGTGTCAGTCATTCTAAACAATGTCAGTAATTAAAAAAATAACACTCCTCTATTGCCAAGGTAGACCACTCCTCAACACTTTTCCACCTCCTAACTATACTCCATCAATGCACACACACACACACACACACACACACACACACACACACACACTGTGAGAGAGAGACAGACAGACAGACAGACAGACCCTGGTACCTTATATTCCTGATATATTTGTAAAACCTGCAGTCTTCTCTATCTCCCTTGATGGAAACTTTATCATTCCAGTTAGCTGGTCAGACCAAAAATCTTGAAGTCATCCTTGACTCATTCTCCTCTCATACAACACAACCCATTCATCAGGAAATCACCTTGGTTCTATGTTCGAAATATTTCCAGGGTCTGAGGACTCCCTACTACTCTCACTGCTACCACTCTGGTCTGAACCACATTATCTCTTCCCTGATTTACTGCAAAAGCCTCCTGAATTGTCTTCCTGCTACACTGAAAATAAAAACCAATGTCTCTGTTATAGCCAAATAGCCATATAATTCTGATATCCTGATACCTTTGTTACTGTCTTCTGTTCTTTTTTCCTTTACTCCCTTCACTTTAACCACACTGGCCACCTTGCCATTACTTGAAAACACAGGCAACATACCTGCTAGGCATTGCTTTTGCCTATAATGCAGTTATACCCTGATCTCTGCATGTTTCATTCCCTTGTATCCTTTAGGCTTTGATCCAATATCATCTTTACAATAAGGTTTATCCTAGACTCTCTATTTAACATGCAGTTTATTCCCACTCCACTCCCACTTTCCCATACTCAATCACCATACCCTGATCTAGGTTTTCCTTTTTTCCATGGCACTTATTACTTCCTAGCATTCTATGAAGTTTACTTATTAATTTTACTTATTGCTTATTGTCTATCTTCCCTCACTGGAATATAAGGAAGGATTTTAGTCTTTCGATAACTTACACATTCCTAGTGCCCAGAATAATTTCTGTGTGGCATATAGTATGTGTTCCATAAATTATTGTTGAATGAATAAATAACTTTTATTTAACTACATCTATTTTATTGTTTATGAAAGTAACTTAAATGATTAAAGTTAAAGAAAGCCGGGCATGGAGTAGGCCTACACATCACAACCAGGCACTTCAGTACAGACTTTCTTGTGCTCTGAAAGATTGGTGGATGTTTGACTAGTGTCTTGTTTGGATTATAATATAATTTTTTGTTTATTTGTTTTTGGAGAGGTTTTCGCTATAGGGTACATGTGCTTGCCATAGAGACAGAAAGAGAGAAATCATCCCCCATGGGGGATGGCCATGTCACAATCCCTTCTCCATTTTCCTCTTGAGATCTTGGGCACGCACGTACATGCTGGGTGTGAGTTTAACCCACCGGGTCTGGGACTTAATCCGTGGTCAATTACATGGGAGTCCAGTGACATAGCCATTACACCATCTGCTGGTCCCATAATCTGATTTTTGACAGAAATTGTAGGTGCTTTTTTTATTACTTTTTTAAGAAAGATTTTTACTATAAGGTACATGCACTCACCAGAGAAACAGACAGAAAGCGAGAAATCACCCCCCTATCCCCCTGGGGGTGGGGGAGTTGGTCACATTGCAATCTCTTCTACTTACCCACAGAAGGACAAGGAAACAGGCAGGAAGCTAATACATACTCTAGGGAAGTGCAAGAACAAACAGCTTCAGTGAACAGCAACAACAAGAAGTCATTGGACTTCCCAAACCACTCCCACCCCAAGCTGGCAGAGAGCTATACTATCCTGCAAGCCAACCAGTAGGTGGAGCTCCATTTACAATCAAGTCTCCATAGATGGGAGGGAGCAGAGGACACAAAAGAGAGCACTCCCATTCCAAATGAGACTGAGGAATTTGGGCACTACTCCCTGTTTGGGAGGCAAGGCAGGCTTGTGCTCTCCCTCCTATCAGACTCAAGTTCAGGGAAATGGTTACTTGCTCCAAATTATACCATTCACACTGTAGCTCTTCTAGAACTCCCCTAACTGTCCCATGTATAAGCTATGCAAGCCCTACTCTGACCTGGAAGGTGCAGCTGGTCACTGATCCCTCTAGGAGTACATCTGGGACCTAGGGCTGTTATCACAAATAAAATGATTCTCAGATAAACAAAAAATGAAATAATTTACCAATACTAGACCAACTCTTTGAGAAATACTTAAGGGAATAATAGTACATCACAAAAATGAAATAGACAAAAATAGAAATAAGAGAACACAAAACAACTAAGAAAATGGCTAACAAAATGGCAGGAATTAGTATGCAAATATTGATAATAGTGTTAAATGTCATGGATTAAATTCCCTAACTAAAAGACACAGATTATGAAATCAGCAAGTGGTGTGGTAAAAATTCTGGATCCCACATGCTGACTCTGCAGTTCAAGTTCTGGACCTGGTACCTTGAAAAACATGCTGGGCACGTGTACGTGCATGACCAAAAATCCCAAGAGGAGACTGGAGAAGATGGGATTGTGGCATGGCCATGTCCCCCAGGAGGGGTGGTTTCTCATTTCCCTCCTGTTTCTTTCCAGGGAGTGCGTGTGCCCTATGAAAAACAATCCAAACAACAGCACACAGATTAGCTGAATCAATAAAGAAAAAACAAAACAGAACCAGGAGCCTTTTATCTGCTGCTTACAAGAATCACACTTCACTGATAAAAACATACATAAACTGAAAGTAAAGGGCTAGAAAAAGTCATTTTATGTAAACAGAAACCAAAATAATACTTAAGTTGCTGTAGTAATACCAGACAAAATAGACTTCCATACAAAAACTAAAAAGAGACAAAGAAGGATACTATATAGTTCTAAAAGCATTAATTCACCAAGAAGATACAACAAGTATAAACATTTATGTACCCAACACCAGGGCATCCAAATACATAAAAGAAAAACTGCTAGATCTAAAGGGAGATATAGACTATCATACACTAATTGTTGGGGATTTTAATATCCAGGTGTCACTACCAGACAAGTTATCTAGACAGAGTTCCATTATGCTGCAATTCCCCTCACCTCCTAGCTGGTTATGGTCATAGGTAAGCCAGTGTGCCTGATGCATTTCATGTCACCCAAGGATATCTAAATCAGTCTTTCATGTGGCTTTAAAGTTGTAGAATGGCACCTTACCTCCTATGTTCCTGCTGCCAGTTCTTATGGTGGTTTTCATTTGTATTTCTCTTATTATTGATGTTGAAATTTTAGTTATATACTTTTTGGCTATTTATATACTTGTTTTCTTTTGAGAAATGTCTATTCAAATCATTAGTCAATTTAAAAATCAGATTATTTGAATTTTTGCTGCTGAATTGTTTCGGTGTCTTGTATATTCTGAATTAGTGTCCAGAATTATAGTCCATCATTATTGGATGACTATTTTGCAAATATTTTCTCTTTTTCTCTAGGTCATCTCTTCACACTGTTGATTGTTTCCTTTGCTATACAAATTTTAGCTTGACATAATCCCATTTGCTGAGTTTTGCTTTTGTTCCCCAAGCTTTTGACATTTTAACCAAAAAAGATCTTTGCCTAGACCAGTGTTCTTTATCATTCCCCCTATGTTTTCTTCTAATATTTTCATGGTTTCAGGTCTATAAGTTCTTTTTCTTCTTTCTTTCTTTCTCTCTCTTTCTTTTTCTTCCTGTTTTTGGTTTTTGTCATAGGGTGAGTGTGCTTGCCAGAAACAGGGGATGGGGATGAGAAATCACCCCCTAGGGAGGATGGCCAAGCCACAATCCCTTCTTCTCCAGTCCCGCAGGATTTAGGGCATGCATTCACACATACCCAGTGTGATTTTTAAGCTGTTGGGTCTAGGACTCAATTCAGTGTTGGCCATGTGGGAGTCCAACACCTTAACCACCATGCCACCTGCCATCCCCTTTAAGTAATTTCTCATACACACTTGCAATCCTGTACTTTCTGTCAGCCTAGATGACGAATATAAGAAAAATTCTCCTGGTTCAGCAAATGCCAATTACTCTAATTCCTTCTTACACACTTGTACATTCTACTTTTTGTTACTGTATTCTCTTTTACTGAAGATTGGAAAGCAATTGCACATGATTTTTAAAAATCAATATGATTGTTCATCTACACTCTCGTTCATCCAGATATGTCTAGTGAGAACAAAGGAAGGCAAAAGTGAGAAATCACCTAGACATTTACCTGAATTAACTTTTAATTAACTGGCATTTTAAATAACATTTGTTCTCTAGCTGGCCTGTTAATAAAATATTACTCTACTAATTTGAATTATGTATAAATAGTCTTTATTATATAGCATTATGAGATCTCTTCTTACTTATGTGACAATTAAGAATTGTTATTTCAGGACCAGCAGTTAGCATAATGGCTATGTCACTGGACTCCCATGTAGTCGACCACGGTTCACGTCCCGGACCCGGTGGCTTAAAACTGACGCTGGGTGTGTGTGCATGCGTGCCCAAGATCCCAAGAGGAGAACGGAGCAGAAGGGATTGCCGCGTGGCCATTCCCCCTGGGGGGTGATTTCTCGCTTTCTGTCTCTCTGTCTCTCTCTGTATGTCTGGCGAGCGCACGCGCCCTATAGCAAAAACCTCTCCAAGAAAAAAACAAACAAAAAAAGAATTGTTATTTCTATCTTGCAGGCACAGAACATGATTCAGTTATTTTATAAAGAAGTCATACTGAAATAATTCATTACTAATGTTTTTAGTTATCTGATTTTATTTCTTTTCTATTATTTGCCATGGTTTTTGCCCAATTTTTCTTCCT
>NW_006206561.1:795355-806812 GCF_000334495.1 Tupaia belangeri chinensis
GCTTTTAGCCACAACTGGTACAATTGTCCCTAAGGCTTTTGCTGAGGAGGGAAGATCACTGAGTAGTTTCCTAGGGTGGAGTGGAATGAAGAATAACCTCAGAGCAAACTCAGTCCCTTCTCTTTTAACCATTAATGTACCAGATAGACAAGTTGTATTTTATGAAACTGAGGCAGCAGCAAAAACAGGCAGTATATAACTTTCTGGAACAGGTTGTTGGCAATATCAATTATGTAGGAAGACTAAGCTTGTTTCTTGTTTATTTAAGCTGATTTACAGAACAGAAAGCCATTTTTTGATTGATTTAAAGAGAAATAAGAAAAAGCATGTGACAATTAATTTAACTTTTAAGTCAGGAAGCCCTGATAATTTGGTCTGACACTACATTACTTTGGGGGATAAATTTTGAAAATTCCTATTCCAAAATAAGGAAGACCTC
Organism: Tupaia belangeri chinensis; assembly: GCF_000334495.1. Lineage (NCBI taxonomy): Eukaryota > Metazoa > Chordata > Mammalia > Scandentia > Tupaiidae > Tupaia > Tupaia belangeri. The sequence continues at coordinate 795,795 of NW_006206561.1, forward strand.
ATTTCTATTTTTCCAAGGTCTCATATATCATGTTTTATCCTAAAAGAAAAACAGGAAAGTACAACAATTGGCTGTGTTCTTAAATCTAGGCAATAGATCTGATACAGCCACTCTGTTTAAAAAAAATGAGGAATCCTCAAAAATAGAAAACATTCTACATAAGGTTGGTCGGGTAGCTATGTTGAAGAGGCATAGTCTTTGGAAGGCTTATTTATATTCAGAAAGTCATTAGATATAGCTAGTGAATTTCTGCCTCTCCATCAGGAATGGCAAAGATGGCCTCATATGCAGGCAATATGTTCTTCTCAGTATGTTTATTTGTTCTTTTATGTCTTTTAAATGGAAAGCAGTTAGACTAACTTAATTGAAAATATTTGTAAAACATAGAATTAATTTTAAAAGATTTACCCCAATGCCACTATTCTTATAAAACTTTTATTAATATTTTAGTGTAAGTATTTAGTCTTTTTTTCCTGTCCTTTATTGTTATAATCACACCGTCCTTATAATTTTGTATGATGCTTTTTAAAGTTTAATATTATATTATAAACATTTCCCAAATTGTTGTAGACTTCTCATAATCATGATTCTTATGACCATGTAATGGGCCATTGAATAAATACACCATGATAGGCATTTAGATTTTTCCTGATTTGGACCATTGGAAGTAACTATTAGGTAGACATGTACCCATGTTTTTTTTCTCTAAAATTGGATATTTTTCTATAGTGTAGACACCAAAAATCAGACCACTGTGTCAAAGAGTTTATACAACTTTTTGAAAATAATATTACCATTTGATTTTTTTTCTTTTTTTTACAAAACGTATATGTATGTGTATGATTGGAAAACTGTAGTTCAAGTCCTAGACCTGGAGACTTGCTTTCTCTCTCTCTATCTCTTTCTCTCTCACATCTCTCTCATTTCTCTTTGGTGAGAACATGTGCCCTATTGAAAATTAAAATAAAATTAAAATTAAAAAAAATTAAAATTTTTTTCATTGGTGGGTTTGCAAATAAATAATTACTTTTTTATTTTTCATTATTATCAAAATTTTCTACAATGAATATATTTTAATTTTTACTTTAAGAAATGATAATAGGACAAAAGCAGAGGAAAGTGTAACAACACAGGATCTGGAGGCACACAGACTAGGTTTAAATTTCAACTTAGCTACTTACTAGTACTATGATCTTAGGCAAGTAACTCTTCTCTTCTCTATGCCTCAACTTTCTTGCCTGTAAATTCAGGTAATAATGATGCATATCTCATGAAGCTGTTGACTTCATATGTATGTGTGCATGAGAATTAATGAGTTAATCCATGTAAAGATCTAAGAACAATGTCTGGCATATAATAAACACCTTGTAAATTTTAGCTATCATTATCATTTGGGACTGAAACAGCAACTAAAACATCTTACCACTAATACTGATCACTACCTCTGAAATTCTAGTTTATGGTTCAAATTGGTGTAGTCTCTTTGCAGGACGAATATTTTTAACTTTATAAAAGACTCAAAATATTCAGAAAAGGCATCATCTAGAGCCTATACCCATCTTTAAAAAATTTTTTATATAATTCTTCTGTGAGCAAGAGATAAAGAGACAAACAGACACAGACATAGAACCCCCAATAGGGTCCCAACACTATGATCCACTGCCATCCTTCAGCCAGCCCCAGATCATGGTCTAGTGCTTGTGTAGTATACTCAAAAAGGTCTCCAGACTTGATCCAGGAACCTTCTCATGTAGGATTGCCTAAAAAAAAAAGTCACATTTTACCACTGTGCCATCATCTGGACACTGAAGCTCAAATTCTTCTGCCATTTAATAGGTAGTACTATCCTTTGTGCTTTCCAGAATAGTTTCACTGAGGAAGAAACTATAATACCTTGAAATCCTTGGTTGTATGTAATAACTAGCCCTAGCTGGAACAAGGGGAATACATGAGGCCAATGTTCAAAAATAATCTGCATACTTTATAATTTTATCTGTGATAAGCAATGAACTTAAATACAATGTCATGAAATATAAATCTAGGGGCTGGCAGGTGGCATGGTGGTTAAGGTTTGGTCTCCCACATGGCCAGCCAGAGTTTGAGTCCTGGACTTGGTGGCTTGCTTTCATACTGTTCCTCTCTCTCTGTTGCTCTGTAGTCAAATAAAAAAAATGTGATGATAAATAAAACTAAATTAAATAATTCTTTTTTAAAAAAGAAGTATAAATTTGAAAAATTTGAGAAGCGGATTTATCTTGGTAAAAATCTTCATAATTCTCAACAGTAGCTTATAACTTGAATCAGAATTGATCGTCTTACTCCATCAAACATTGAAAAACTGAATGTCAGGACCAGCAGTTGGCATAATGCCTATGTTGCTGGACTCCCATGTAGTCGACCACAGTTCACGTCCCAGACCCGGTGGCTTAAAACTCGTACTGGGTGTGTGTGCATGCGTGCCCAAGATCCCGAGAGGAGAATGGAGGAGAAGGGATTGCGGCATGGCCAGGCCACCCCCACTGGGGGCTGATTTCTTGCTTTCTGTCTCTCTGTCTGTCTCTGTCTGGCGAGCACATGCGCCCTATAGCAAAAGCCTTCCAAAAAAACAAAAACAAAAACAAAAACAAAACAAAACAAACTGAATCTCTTCTTTATTGTTCCATATGAAAATATATATAAGATATAACCTATCAATAAATACAAAAATGAGAACTGGATTTTATTTATTTTTATCACTTCAGAATGAGTTATCTACTTAGAGAGCAACATTTAATTCTGGAGAATGATCTGTAAATTCTTGAATAGAGAGAAGATGTCCATACCTTTTATCATAATCATCTATACTTAAAAACCATTTTACTAGACATCTACTTAATTATCTACTTCATGCTTTTATTTTCCATTAACACTATGTAAACAATCAAGTACACTAGAGAAGTTCAGTGTATGAAGGATCAGCAGAGAGGTTAGTTCATGCAGTGAATAATCATTATTTTATCTATTTGTTGATTATCTTCACGATTTTTATATATGTAACTTAAAATGTATTTCTTATATGTGACATGAGGAAGGTCTTAACATGGACCAGCAGTTAGCGTAATGGCTATGTCACTGGACTCCCACGTAGTCGACCATGGTTCGAGTCCCGGACCTGGTGGTTTAAACTCACTCCGGGCACATGTGCATGCATGCCCAAGATCCTGAGAGGAGAGTGGAAGAGAAGGGACTGTGGCGTGGCCAACCCCCTGGGGGGTGATTTCTCGCTTTCTATCTCTCTGTCTCTCTCTGCCTTTCTGAGGACTTTCTCCCCTTCTGAGACATCCATGGGAGTCTTTTTTAGCTTTCTGATACTTTAATATTTTGAAGAAAGAAAATTAAATATGAAAGTCTTTTTTAAGACTATAGCATATGTAAAATGGAGACAAAAATCAATATTTTCCAATTAGATTCTTCTTGCTCTGAGCTTCATAATGACATTTTAGAAATTTTACCAAATACTGTGTTGTTCCTTGTTTCTCCAAATGTTACTTACCATTTTCTTTTCATGCCCAGGGTTATACCACAGAACATATCCTCAGGAGGCTATTGGGAGTTTAATTTGCCTAGTTCTCTAACTCTTAAATAAGAAAACATCAACTATTGGTGTATGCTAGTCATAGCATGAGCATAGGAATAGACCAACGCCCATTTGTCTGCTTTTACATTTTAGGGAGCAATATGAAAATCACCTAGTTGGAAAAACACCTGCACATCCATGTTCATTGCAGCATTGTTTAAAATAGCTGAGACAAAGAATTAAAACTAAGTGTCCAGAAACTGATGACTGAATTTAAAAAATGTGGCACATGTACACAATGGAATATTACTCACCCATAAAGAACAATGAGATTCGGTCATATGATACACAGTGGTCAAATTTAGAGGCTGTAATGCTAAGTAAAATAAGCCAGACAATGAAAGACACATACTGTAGGTTCCTACTCAATGTATACCTAATTTCTGTACTATATGGAAGAAATTAAAGTATTTGAAGACAGAAATAAAGAGAACAAATGCAGATACCAGAGACTATAGGGGGTGGTGTGCGGATGGGTAGGAGGGCTCAGGAAGAAATGTCTTTAATAGACACAAGAGTGCAGGTAGATAGGGCAAATGGATTGAAGAATGGTGTACCACAACTGAGTGAAAAAACAGACATTGCCACTCATATATATTTCATTGTCTGACTTATTTCACTTAGCATTACATCTAGACTTGACTATTTTATTTATATATACAAATATGCATTTATATATTATATATAAAGTGGTATTGTTTGTTGAAAGTAAAGAATATGGTATTACCCTTGATTTGATTGTTGCATATTGAGGTTCATGCTTTGAAAATACATGTTGTGCCCACAAAAATAGCTTGAATCTCAGTCCCAGGAGGTTAAAAACACTCTGGATGTGTGTGGTACATGCATGCCCAAAATCATGACAGGGTTGGAAAAACGGAGGAGGAGGGATTGTTGCAGGACCACACCCAATGGAAGAGTACTTTCATTCATTCTCTCTCTCTCTCTCTCTCTTTCTCTCTGGGATGAGTGCATTCATCTTCTGGCAATTAAAAAAAAGACTTTTAAATAAAAGCTCAGGATGTATCTGCTGTCTCCTTTGTGGTAGATTTCAGAACAGAAGTAATTGAACTATTAATGACAATATACTTAATATCTGTGACATCAAGCTCACTCCAAGCTTTTTCTAAACTATCCCTGACTTGGTATTATGAAGTTTAAAAATAAATCCCACAAGCTTTATCTTAAGCAAAAAACACTGAATGAAAAACCTATAAGGCTTTGAATGAGCTACCTCTCACTTAGGCCTAATAAACTCTGACTGTATTAGGAAGTGGAGTTTAATAACTCCCATAAACCAGGAGTCAACAATTCCATGTCCCAGGAAAATAAAATGAAATGAAAGGAACTGGGTAATATTGAGAGCTTTGAACATACAATACAGTGAATGAACTCCAGGCATTTCACTTTTGATTTCCAGGAGCAGTGATTTTTTTTGTTGTTGTTATAAAAATAAGAAAAAGTAAAACTAGTGGAGTGCTCAGATACTCACTTCCCTGTGCTAGTATAACCTATGAGGAAACAAAAGCTCTACCTATGAATAAGCTCTAAAATCTATCAGAAAAGAAAGTACCTTCATTTTCATTGTCACCAGAGAGCATTCTGCCAAATGGGGAAGTAGATGTCGTACTGACTGAGGCTTCATTTTGTGACAGCAGGAAAATAGAATCCGACTTGAAAGGCCCTGAAGAAGACTGTCAGGCCTTTGTAATGCTGGTTTGAGAGGGACAGGGCTAATATCAGTGTCACAAGCTGGCTGGGGTAGAGGTAGATTTGACTGACTAGGCGGTTATATTTCCAAGATGCAGCCTGGACTCCGGAAATTATAAGTAGCTCAAGCTAATGGGGGCCTAGTCTAGTTTAATGGCAGCTTTTTTTTAAGGACCTCATTGTGCAATAATTTAGCATTGGAAAGAATAGTGAATGTAGCTATTTTTCTCAGGTAGAATCACTGAAAGGGAAATTTTAAACAGCTTTCTCCAGTTTTAGCAGAGATAATACACAGGTTGTCCTTGGTGAGAAAGGATAGCTGCCAGGTCCAGAAGGAATATGAATGTGGAATTGAGTTTGAAATAAGCTGATTCCCAATGGTCCCTTTCATAAAATGGCATGCAGACCTGCTTGTGGAATGCTGCTAAATCTATTTGAAAATTCATTGATTTATATCAATTTTTTTTTCCATCAAACTCTCCTTCATAACATCCTCCCCACCCTGAACACACACTCACATCCATGTGTACCTGGAAATGTTTATCTTTGTGTCCAATTCTTGCTTCTGACTCTTGAATCAAGTGTAAATCCATAGCCAAATGGGGAAGAAGATGTCGTACTGACTGAGGCTTCATTTTGTGATGGCAGGAAAATAGAATCTGACTTGAAAGGCAGTGGAGTGTAATTATCTCTGTGGGTTTGGAAGATTTAGTTATGAATCTTGATTGGATTCACACTATTTACTAGGTGTGTGATCCGAGGCAAGGTAATGAACCTTTTCTGGGTCTCATTTTCCACTTGTGTAAAGTGGGTCTAATACTAACACATACCTCAAAGGTTCACTTTGAGGATTAAGCAAGCTAATATAATAAAAACTTTTAAAGTATCTAGTAAATACTGAAAAATAGATCCTGTTTTTATTGTTGTTGGGTATTGTAATTCATCATCATCATCATTGACATCATCCTAGGCCAATATCACCTATAGATGTGAGCTAGAATTGGTTATAGAATCATTATGCCTCTAGGCCACTGTTTCTTAATATTCAATGTTTGTGTCAGATAATTCTTGGTTGAGTTGGGAAGAGGCTGTCCTTTGCATTGTAGGATGTTTGCCAGAGTCTTTGGCTCCTACCCACTGGATACCAATAGCACACTTACCCATCCCCACCACCTCCCACCAAGTAGTGTAACCAAAAATGTCTCCAGTCATTGCCAAAAGTCCTCTGGGAGGGACAAGTCCCAGTTGAGAACAACTACTCTGGGCATCCTTTGGTTTAATAACTTCCATGAAAACTATCTGCTGTTTTATTATTCATACACCTGCTGATCTTCATTAACTTGACTCTGGTTTGATCCGACAACTTTGGTCTTCATCATGAACTCTCCTTTGTTTTTCAAGGCTTCCTGGTGTTAACCTTAATTTTTGAACCTGAATCCTATTCTGTTTCCCTTATTACAAACCAGCAACTCCTTGACAGCCCATTATGGCCCTTAATATGTCTCTAGAGAAACAACTTACAGTTCCTTGCTTTGTGCTCCCAACACTTATTTGCCGATCCCTTGTGGTCTCCTGTAGAGCCTTTCCTTTAAGTTTTTGTATAAAATGCAGTCAAAATGAGGACTTTTGAGCCAGACATCTTAAGTTGGAATCCCATGTCTCCCTTAAAGACGGTAATGTTAACCTTTCCATTTTCCTACATATATAAAATAAGGACATTGGGTGCCAGCAGATGGTGTAGCAGTTCCCACATGGCTGACCACGGTTCAAGTCCTGGACCAGATGGCTTGAAAACCATGCCAGGTGCATGTGCATGTGTGCCCAAAATCCTGGGAAGAGAATGGAAAAGGACTGTAGCATGGTCATCCTCCTGGGGGGGGGGGTGATTTCTCACTTTCCGTCTGGGGGGGGGGGGTGATTTCTCACTTTCCTTCTCACTGTCTCTGTCTCTCTCTCTGGCAAGCACACATGCCCTAAAACAAAAACCTCTTAAAAATAAAATAAAGACATTGATAGTCACTACTTCATAGGGTTGTTGTGGAATTAGATGAATTAAATAAAATATATGTAAAATGCTGCCTGGCACATGGCAAACATTTAAGTACAATTATTACTATTCTTATAAAGACTCCCATGTGTTGTTGTTAGCATAAAATTAATGTCCAAATCCCACTTCAGTGTTCCAAGACAATTTTTTATACTGTGGTACATATAAAAAAAAAATACTTTCCCACCAAACTGAAGTAAAGGGGAAGGTTCTGATCCCTAGAGGATTGAGATCAATATCTCAGCCACATGTAACCCATTTGGGACATGCAGTGCCCTACAGTGTTCAGTTTGAAAGTTTTGCACCAGGCTCATCCATTTTAAAGAAAAAAGGTTTCAAATGGTGAACCAGTTCTGATTTCTACATTTTTTTCCCTTAAAGTTTACTTGTTCTAGTGGCTGATGAGTGGTGTGAGTGGGGAAGCTGGACTCCCACACGGTCGATTGTGGTTCAAGTCCTGGACCTGGTGGCTTGCTTTCTCACTTTCTTGCTCTCGCTCTCGTGCTCGCTTGCTCTCTCTCTCTTTCTCTCTCTCTCTCTCTCTATCTCTCTCTCTCTCCCCTGCCTCCCCTCTCTGGTCAAAATAAATAAATAAAGTTAAATAAAGTGATTCTTAAAATAAAGTTTACTTGTTCCATGTGTAAGAGAGAGAGCAGAAAGAGAGAGAGGTAGAGAAGAAGACTGAAACATACAGACAGCATGATAGCACTCTCAACAGGGTCGTGATGCTGCAAGCCATCCCCTGCTTCAGTCAACGTGTATTGTAGGCATATACATGCCTAGTGAACTCAGGGAGGTCTCCAAACACAAAAGAGTAGCCTTCTCATGTGGTTGTGCCTTGTAGAATGTTGCATTTTACCACTATTTTACCATCCAGTCATTGGTTTCTTGTTTTGATGTTTAATATCCTTTAGGTCCACAGGCTTTGCAAGGTCTATAGCTGTCTTATGTGTGTCCTTGAACCAGTTAAAATAAAATAAAACAGAAGGAAGAAAGCTACTCTTGAATATCATGAGATTTTATACATTTTTTTCTCTTAAAAACTCAGAATATAGCAATTTCTACAATTTTAGAGGTAGGAGAATTTAACCCAACAATGTTAGAGAATAACAGCTCTTCAATCAAATTTCACATGATGACCCACTGTTTCTATTTTGTCATTTTCTTTGGAAAGGGTTGGGGCAAAAATAGCTCAGGATATAAAAGGGGCTATTTTTCTCAGATTTTCTGTTTGAGTGGTGTTGCTTTGAATCTATTGCATGATAGGATTGTTTTTCATTTGTGACCCTGTTGCTTTGAATCAATTGCATGATAGGATTGTTTTTCATTTGTGACCTCTCCAAGCACAGATTTTAAGCAACTCATTAGCATATGCTTCCTGTTCATGATTCACCCCATTCTAGCAATTGATTCCTTGGTCTCCTCAGCACAATATGAATAATATACTGTCTTCCTCCTAGAGACATTCAAAATTGTGGTTTAGATATGTTGAGCCAGAAAGAAAAAAATATGTTGTTTGTGAGTTAACTTCCTGAAAAGTCTCCTACATGATTGGATGGTATAAGTGGACCTTCTGAGGTAAAGCAGGACTTTGACTAAAGAAGTCAGCCTTTTCAATTGAGGTCGGACTTAGCCCACTGTCAGTCCTACCATAAACTCTGGCAATATATATATATCTTTATTTCTCCCCCTAAAGTGTTCATGCACTTGCTAGACAGAGAAAGTGGTGGGGGAGGAAAAGAAAGAAAGTACTTACTCCTCATGGCCATGCTACAATCCACTTTGTTCCATTTATCCATACCATCAGGATTTTGAGTGGGCGTGCACGCTCGCACACTTGTCGTGTTTTTCAGGATGCTGGGGCTATGATTAGAAACTTGATCAGCCATGTGGAATCCAACTCCCAAGCACAGTGACTAACCACTGCACTATAGGGCTGGCCCTAAAAATTATTTTTAATGAACAGATAAAAATGCGTCATAGTGGGACCAGCAGTTAGTGTAATGGCTATGTCTCTGGACTCCCATGTAGTTGACCACGGTTCGCATCCCGGACCTGGTGGCTTGAAACTCACGCTGGGCGCGTGTGCGTGTGTGCCCAAGATCCCGAGGGGAGAATGGAGGAGAAGGGATTGCGGTGTGGCCCTCCCCCCCGGGGGGTGATTTCTCACTTTCTATCTCTCTGTCTCTCTCTGTCTGTCTGGTGAGCACACGCGCCCTATAGCAAAAACCTCTTTAAAAAAATGTGTCATAGTTGTGGGGGCATAATGTGATTTTCCAGCATAATAATATAATGTATAATGATGAAGTCTAGGTAACTAGCATACCCATGGTCTAAGTCATTTATCATTACCTGTGTTGGGAATATACAAAATCCTTAGTTACTTTGAGATACATGACAAGTTGTTGCCATCTATATTCTCCCAACTAGAAATTGTTACTACTATCTACTTACAATTTTATTACCATTAATCAACATCTGTTTATCTACCCCAACCCATTGTTCCTAGTTTCTAGTAGTCATTCTTCATACTTCTTCCTTTATGAGGCCATTTCTTTTCAATTTCCACTCACAAGGGAGCTTATGTGGCATATTTCTTCTTATGCTTGGCTTATTTCACTTAATATAATATCCTGCAGGCACACATATTCAATGACAAATGACAGAATTTCACCCTTGTTAATTACTGAGTAGTATTCCACTTCGTATGTATTTGTATAAAAACATGTTGGGACCAGCAGTTGGCGTAATGCCTATGTCGCTGGACACTGGTATAGTCGACTGTGGTTTGAGTCCCGTACCTGGTGGCTTAAACTCATGCTGGGTGCGGTGTGTGTGTGCATGCCCAAAGAAGCCATACTTACCTCCTTCAATACCTTAGTACATGTTTTTACTGGTAATTCTAATGTCTACCCCATATACCTGGCCAATTCTTATTTTTAAAGATTCAACTCCAGCAACATTTCCTTCTAAGACCATTTTTGTTTTTCTTTACACATGACTGACAACTCACATTTACATAAAAGGCAGAAATCCCTCCTTTGCTCTCTTGGGACCAGCAGTTGGCATAATGACTATGTATCTGGACTCTCATGTAGTAGACCGCAGTTTAAGTCCCGGACCCAGTGGCTTAAGCTCATGCTGGGCGCATGTGTGGGCATGCCCAAGATCCTGAGAGGAGAATGGAGGAGAAGGGATTGCAGTGTGGCCACCCCCCGCCGGGGGTGTGTGTGTGTGATTTATGTCTCTCTGTCTCTCTCTGTCTTTCTGGTGAGCATACGTGCCCTATAGCTAAAACCTCTCAAAAAAAAAAAACATGTTGTACATTATAGATATAAATGTAAATATAACTATAAAGCATGTTGTACTTTATGTGTGTGTGTATGTTTAGTGCCACAGTTTGGCACTTTTGAAATTCCCATTGCCAATGTTCTAGTCTATGCCTTTGTTAGTTCATGCCACAACTTCAGTGATAGCCACATGACTGGACTGCTTGCTTTTCTTCTTCTAAGACCTTTCATATAACTTACTAAACCATAGCTTTTATAGTATCACTTCACTCTCTCAGAACATTAAATGACTCACTACTGCTTGACAAATAAACTGCTAGGAATCATAGAAACACTACAATGTCAGTGTTGTAGG
>NW_006206561.1:806823-847167 GCF_000334495.1 Tupaia belangeri chinensis
CCTGGAGTATAATTCAGTGGTTGCCAAACTTTGATCTTCAGGGAAGTGCCAGAAGTCTGTACCCTTTTTAGTAGAAGGATAAGGATAATGAAGTGAACATTCTATGAAACTCTATCTATTTAAAAATTTATTCAAAAGTATCTTGCATTTTTGTATTGAAATACCATATATTTTAGGAAGTTACAATATTAATAGATGTTAGTGGGGTTTTTTTTATGTCCATATTTGGCAAAATGATGTTGGCAACTTTTTACTTTTTCAAAACGTATTCATTTATTTCTTCCTTGAGTGTGAGAAATAGAGAGACAGAGCACACATCTCCTCAACAAGGTCTTAACACCGTGATCAACCCTCAGCTTCAGCCAGCCCCAGATCATGGGCAAGTGTGTGCCTGGTATACTCAGAGAGTTTTCCAGACATGAACTAGGAACCTTCCCATGTGGAATTATCTCTTAAGGCATTGTGTTTTACTGTTGTGCCGCTGTCTGGCCCATTGTTGGCAACCCTTTATTGCTTCATTCCGTCCACATCCTACTTTTTAAATGCTATTGATCCATGAAACCCAGAAGTATGGGAGCCACTCATTTCATAAATGTTAAAATTGAGGAAAGAAGGATAAAAATGATTTGCTTAAGGCCAAACTGATAGTGGCAATGCTAGATTGCAAACCCTGATGTTAACCTCAACTCTTTTTACAACGATATTCTAAGCCCTCTGTATTTAGTATGCCTTTGTACCTCTAATATCAATTCACCTTAAAAGAAACTGTATATTCTAAACAGTTATGAACATTTACCATTCCTTAAATGTGCCTTGTACTCTTTCACTAGCTAACATATTCTTGTCAAATCCTACCCAGTTCAAGTGATGCCTATTTTACAATGTTTGAAGAAATCTTTCTCTTTTTTGTGCGCCCATAAATTTATACTACTTATTAGCGTGTCATATGTTGCCCAGGCTTTCATTATCTATGACCTATATCTCCTTCCACATTCTCCAACTCAGTAAATGACATCACTGTCTATTCAATGCGCAAGCCAAAGACCTTGAAGTCATCACTTCCCACTCCCTACACTAATACCTAATTTATCGTGAAGGTCTGTCCTCTTTACCTCCAAAGTTCATCCTGAATATGTCCACTTTAACCCTTTCACTGAACTAGTGCCTATATCACCCTGTGTCTCCTTGTTCTACCTTGTAATCAATTCTTTACATAGTAGACAATTTTAAGTCTGGTGATGTTCCTTGTAAAATACTCCCATTGTTTTCCATGGCCTTCTATTTTATCTTGTTTAAATTCGGAACTACCCTGTAGCTTCATCAAGGTAAAATATGATTTGAAAAATTGGGATTCTGGGGACCAGAAGTTACAATAATGGCTATGTCGCTGAACTCCCATGTAGAAGACTGCAGTTCGAGTCCCAGACATGGTGGCTTAAACTCATGCTGGGCATGTGTGTGTGCATGCCCAAGATCCCAAGAGGAGAATGGAGGAGAAGGGATTACAGCATGGCCATCCCCCCTGGGGGGTGATTTCTCGCTTTCTGTCTCTCTGTCTCTATCTTTCTGGTGAGTGCACACACTGTGTAGCAAAAATTCGTTCTCTCTCTCAAAAAAAAAAAAAAAAGAATAGAGATTTTGCTGCATTTTAAGGTAATAAAAATTGTAAAAATCTTAAAAATGACCTAGAATGCCTAGGAGTCTCTCTCTCTCTCACTCTCACTCTGTGTCTGTGTGTGTGTTGTGTGTGTTTTTCAACAACTGAGCTTAGTCTGGAGTTTCTAGGAATCTATTGTTAAGGTGATAGCTTTACATTGAAACATATATTTTACTGTAACCACCTAAAAGTCATTCCAGTTTATTTTTGTGGGAGATTTTATTTCTTAACAACATATTTTTGAACTTCCTGTTTATTGATTCTCTTTTTAATATCCTGTACATACTGAGATGTCATCAGTCTTAGGTACTTCAGATTTCACATAATGGTCTCTGATCTCAGTCTTTTTGTACGCCTTTTTATATGTATCATAATATCTAAATTAGTCAACAAAATTACCCACAAGGCAGGAAGCTTCTCTTCTGTTTTTTGCTTTCAATAGATTCAACCTAAACAGATACCATTCTTTGTGTAAGATAAGTAAAACATTAGCATTAGTGATATTTATTTTACAGGACGTACCTAAAGCCTGGGTGGCTCACTCCTCTTGCTTTTATAAAGACCCTTTTCTGCCCAGATCATTTGGACTTATTGAGTACAGAGCAAATCGTAACAGGATAAGATTATTATTTCACTTTTAAGTAATCTATGAGAGTGACAACTCATTGTACATAGCAGAGGACAGTGCCAAAAGATGTCAGACTCAGGAGTGGAAATTGTGACTAACTGTACTGCCCATCCCCAAACTAGTCATCTCTAACCATCCAGTGGAAGTCAGTAAATCTTCTCTCTCCCATTTTTTTTTTTTCTAAACAGGCCTTGGCAATGGATTGGATGATTTGAGTGATGGAAAATAAGGAGGAAAAGAGAATACCTTCGGCATAATGGCCCCAACATTATTCTCTGGTTCATAGCAGACTCTAAATATTTGTTGAAAGAATGAATAACTGGGAGCTATATACATTTGAGCATTCTCAGCCACAATATATACACTATAGAATTGGTGTTTGTTTATATCACTAGGTGACCATAGTTAAGATCATAGTTTGGGAAACCAAAACACCGTAGATTCAAATTTTGACTTCACCATTGAGCTGTGTGATCTAGAAAGAATTACTTAATCCCTCTGAATGTTTCTTTCTCTACTTTTAAATATGTAAATAATTTTGGGACCAGCAGATGGCATAATTGTAACCGTTGCTAAACTCCCACATAGTTGACTATCTTTTGAGTCCTAGACACAGCAGCTTAAACTCATGCCAGGCATGTGTGTGCGTGTGTATGTGTGCATCCTAGGAGGAGAATGAGGAAGAAAAGATTGTGGCATGACCCTCTCTCCTGGGGGCTGATTTCTCATTTTCTGTCCCTCTGTTTCTCTGGCAAGCACAACTACCCTATAGAAAAAAATCTCTCTCCAAAAATAAATAAATAAATAAATAAAGTCAATAATCTTGTATTAACCTCACAAAATTGCGCTTTGGATTAGAAGACACAATGCATTTAATATAAATATTACAGGACTTGGAAGCGAGTATTCCATAGAGAGTAGTTATTGTTATTCTTGTTGTTAGAATGTAATGTACTGAAGAATCTTGGAAATAATATTCAATAGTTGTCAGCTATCATCAATATTATTGGCATGTAAATAATATTTTTATATGATTTAAGTTAAATGATTTTCAATAAAGAATATGATCTCAAAAATCAGGGGAAAAACTTTTAACAGACACATGAATGGAAAGTTATCTGTTGATGACAATGTATATGGTAATATCTTTGATGTCATGGATAAGCACTACCTTTATGATGGAAAATGCATTTGTACACTGTAAATTTGTATAACAATTAGATGTAAATTTAAAAAGTACAATATAATTAAAACTAAATTAAATTTTTAAAAACTGCACTTAAAACTTTTGTTAAAATTTGCCAGAGGAGCATGCATGCTTGCCAGAGAGAGAGAAACAGAGAGAATGAGAGAAAGCACCCCTCACTGGGGCATGGTCATGTCATAATCCCTACTCTATTTCTGCATCTTGTTGGGATTTTTAGTATGCATGCACATGTGCCCCATGTGTTTTTCAAAGCTGCTGGGACTGGGATTTGAACTGTGTGGTTGACCGTGAGGGATTTGACTACCTTAACCACTAGATCATGGAGCCAGCCCTCCAATTTTCAATATTGGACCCAGATTATTAGTCTTAGTTTCAGTAATTGTTATTTCTTTAAGTGTTTGGTGTAAACATGGGATATATTTGCATTTGAAACAGAAAAAAATTCACCAACAGCTTATAACCCACACCAGGCACATGTGTGTGCTTGCTCAAAATACTGAGATGAGAGTGCAGAATAAGGGATTGCAGCATAGCCATCCCCTCCGGAGGATGATTTCTTGCTTTCTATATTGGTCTCTCTGTAAGTACATATGCCCTATAGAAAAAAATCTCGCTAAAAAATGAATAAGGACAATATATTGAAGGAGCTAATTCACCAGAAGATATAGCATATAGACTTATAAATATCTATGCACCCAACTTAGGAGCACCCGAATATGTGAAACAAAGACTGCTAGATCTAAAGGGAGAAAGAGAGAGTGAAACACATTGATCACTGGGGATTGTAACACCCCACTATCTCCTTTGGACAGATCATCTATACAAAAAATAAGCAGAGATACAGAATCTAAATGATAGCATAAATGAAGTAGACTTGACAGATATCTATAGAACTTTCCACCCAAGAACCATGAAATATACATTTTTCTCGCCCCCTCATGGAATATTTTCAAAGATTGACCACGTGATAGGGCACAAAATAAGCCTTTACAGATTAAAATGCATAGAAACTATAACCAGCATATTCTCCAACCATGATGGAAATAAACTGGAAATTAATTTCAGAAAAATATCTCTTGGAAATAAACAAATATATTGAAACTAAACAATCTACTCCTGAATGACTTTACAACCACTGAAGAAATTAAGACTGAAATCAAAAGATTCATTGAAACCAACGATGATGAGTGCATGAATTACCCTAATCTCTGAGACACAGGAAACACAGTTACAAGGGAGAAATTCATAGCTGTTAGTGCCCATGAGTAAAACATGGAAAGGTAACAAATAGGCAACCTAACAACACCTCAGGCAACTGGAGAAACAACAACAACAACAAAAGTGCCAGGATAAAGTGAATAATAAAAGTTCAAGTGGAAATAAATAAAATAGGGAATAAATGAATGACACAGAAAATGAATAAAACCAAAAGCTGATTCTTTGAGAAGATAAACAAAATTGATATGCTGTTGCTAAACTAAGAAGAAGAGATAAAGGAACCAGATAAATCAAATTTCAGTGAAATAGGCAATATTACAACAGGTATAATAGAAATTCAAAAGATCATTATAGAACATTATGAGCGACTATACACCAACAAGCAAGAAAACCTGGATGAGATGGACAAATTTCTGAACACATATAAGCTGCCAAGACTGAATTAAGAAGACGTAAAAATCCTGAATAAACCAAT
The DNA here is from genome assembly GCF_000334495.1 of Tupaia belangeri chinensis. NCBI lineage: Eukaryota > Metazoa > Chordata > Mammalia > Scandentia > Tupaiidae > Tupaia > Tupaia belangeri. The sequence goes on from NW_006206561.1 coordinate 812,009, forward strand.
TACAAACAATGAAATTGAATCAGTGATAGATAACCTCCCAACAAAGGAAAGCCCGGGTCCCAGTGGTTTCATTTCTGAATTCTACAAAACTTTGAAAGAAGAGTTATCTCCCATTCTGCTCAAACTATTTCTAAAGATCTAAAAGGAAGAGACCTGCACAAATTCATTTTATGAAGCCTCCATCACTCTCATCTCTAAAACAGACAAGGATATAGCAAGAAAAGAAAACTACAGACCAATATCTCTGGTGAATATAGACACTAAAATCCTCAATGAGATACTACAAAATGGTATCCAATGACACATTAGAAGATTATACACCATGACCAGGTAGGCTTTATTCCAGGGATGCAGGGACTGTTCAACATGTGCAAAATCATGAATGTAATACACTATATTAACATAAAGATAAAGACTTTATAAACATATCAAATGATAAAGACAAAGTTTGATGAAATGCAACATCCCTTCATGATTAAGACTCTTCCAATTGGAATACAAGGGACATTTCTCAACATGATAAAAGCCATATATTAAAAACCTGTAGGTACCATCATACTGAGTGCAACAAGACAAGGTACCCACTTTCTCCACTCTTTTTCAATATTGTACTGGAAGTTCTAGCCAATGCAATCAGACAAGAGGCTAAGATAAAAGGCATTTAAACAGGGAAAGAAGAAGTGAAATTATCTCTACTTGCAGATGACATGATTATATGCATAGAAAACCCAAAAGAATACACACAAAAAACAAACAAACAAACAGACAAAAACAAACAAACAAACAACACACCTCTTAGAAGTGATAAATAAAGTGGCAGGATACAAAATCAACATACAAAAATCTATAGCATTTCCATACACCAACAGTGAACAGACTGAAGTAGAATTGAAGAAAGCAATTTCATTTACAATAGCCACAAAAGAAATAAGATATCTAGTAAAAAATGTCACCAATGGAATGAAAGAATTTTACAAGGAAACTATGAAAAAACTAAAAAAAAGAAATTGAAAATGGCACCGAAAAGTGGAAAGATATCCCTTGTTCCTGGATCAGAAGAATGAATATAATCAAAATGTCAATGCTACCCAAATTAATAAAACATTTAACACAATCCCAATCTAGTTGCCAGAGATATTCTTCACAGATTTAGGAAAAAAAAATGAAAGAATTCATCTGGAATCATAAAAGATCCCATATTGCCAAAGCAATACTGTGCAAGAAGTGTGGAGTAGTAAGTATCTCACTTCTTGACCCTAAAATATATTACAAAGCTTTGATCATCAGAACAGCTTGCTATTGGCACAAAAACAAGCATGTTGACTAATGGAACAAAAAAGGGATCCCAGAAATAACCCCCCAAACATACAGCCTACTGATCTTTGACAAAGAGCACCAGTCAATCCAATGGGGAAAAGAAAATCTTTTTAGCAAATGGTGTTAGAAAAACTGGTATCCACCTGCAGAAAGATTAACCTGAATCCCTATCTCTCACCATTAACAAAAATCAACTCAAAATGGATCAAAGATCTAAACTTACCTCAAACTATAAAACTACTGGTGAATAATGTAGGGGAAATTCTGGAAGATGTCAGAGCAAGCAAAGACTTCTTAAATGAGAGCCCTTAGCATAGGCAATAATTTCCAAAAGAGACAAGTGGAATAACATCAGGTTAAAAAGCATCTGCTCAGCAAAAGAAACAATTATTAGAATGAATAGGCAACCCAGGAAAGGGAAGAATATAGTTGAAAACTATGCCTTAGATAAGGGACAGATAACCGGAATATACAGGGAACTCAAGCAGCCCACCTGAAAAAAAATGGTCAACACAATTTAAAAATGGGCAAACAACTCTCTAAGGAAGGCATAGGAACAATCAAAAAGCATATAAAAATGCTCAACATCCCTTATCATAAGGGAAATGCAAATCAAAACTTCAATGAGCTACCACCTAACCCCAGTCAGAATGACTAAAATTAAAAAAATAAAAAATGATATGTGCTGGCAAGGCTGTGTTGGAAAGAGAACTCACCCACACTGGTGGTGGGAATGTAAATTAGTACAGCTACTGTAGAAAACAATACAGAGGTTCCTCAAAAACCTACAAATAGGGAACCAGCAGTTAGCATAATGGCTATGTGGCAGGACTCCCACATAGTCGACCACGGTTCGCGTCCCGGAACCGGTGGCTTCAAACTCACGCGTGTGTGCATGCGTGCCCAAGATCCCGAGAGGAGAATGAAGGAGAAGGGATTGCGGCATGACCATCCCCCCTGGGGGGTGATTTCTCACTTTCTGTCTCTATGTCTCTCTCTGTCTGGCGAGCGCACGCACCCTATAGCGAAAAACCTCCCCCCCCCAAAAAAAACCTACAAATAGAACTACCATATGATCTAGCAGTTCCATCATTCTTGATATCTACCCAAAGGATAGGAATACACTGTTGGAAAAGTTCTTGCTCATCCATGTTTACTGTGACATTATTTACAATTTCTAAGACATGGAACCAACCCAAATGTCTGCAAACCGATGAATGGATCAAACAAGTGTGGCACATATACTCTGTGAAAACAAAAAAAACCAGACCCTGGTATTTGATAGAAAGTGGGCTAATATGGAAGATATACTGCTAAGCAAAGCAAGCCAGACTATGAAAGATAGACATTGTATGTCCCCCACTTAATATATACCAAATGTCTGCACTCTGTGGCAGAAACATAAAGATTGGAAGATATCAAAGCGTGAAGAACAATTGCAGATACTAGAGACAGTGTGGGAGGAAGGTGGGAAATGGGAGAGGATGAGAAAAAGGAAATAAGGGGGAAAAGAAGCAAAACATTTAAGTGTCTTAACATTTAAGACACATACATAGAAAATGATTTGTTAATGATAATGTACCTCATAATACTTTTAACCAGACTAATATACAGTGTATTCATGCTGGGAAAATTCATTTTGCAAGCCATAGTGATACAGTGTTTGGACGTATAAAATATAAATAAATAGATAAAGTAAAAATCAATAAATCAATAAAGGCACTTTTTACTTTTTTTTTAAGAGAGATTTTTGGTATAGGACATATGAGCTCTCAAGAGAGACAGACAAAAAGCAAGAAATCGGGATCAGCAGTTAGCATAAAGGCTATGTTGCCGGACTCCCATGTAGTCAACTGCGGTTCAAGTCCTGGACCCGGTGGCTTAAACTCACACCGGGCGTGTGTGCATGTGTGCCCAAGATCCCGAGAGGAGAATGGAGGAGAAGGGATTGTAGCTGTGGCCATCCCCTCTCGGGGGTGATTTCGCGCTTTCTGTCTCTCTGTCTCTCTCTGTCTTTCTGGTGAGCGCATGTGCCCAATAAGAAAAATACCTCTCCAAAAAAAGAGTAAAAAAAAGTAAGAAATCACTCCCCAAGGGAAGTGGACACTGCAGTCCCTTTTCTTCCAGTCTCCACTTGGGATTTAGGTACACATGCACCCATGCCTGGCCTGAGTTTCAAACCAGTGGGTCGGGGACTTGAACCTTGGTCAGCCATATGAGAATCCAGTGATGTAACCACTATATCATCTGCTGGTCCCTGACTTTTGCTCTTATTATTCACATAAATTGTTTAGAAAAGACCAAAATAAAGGATTTATTTGTACTAACCTTCATAACTTGCTCCTCAAAACTTGTTCAACCTAAAATAGGGTATGAATATAAGGGCTACATGATTTTTGTTTTCTTTGAACTATATTTTTCAAACCTATTCAAGGACATCCTTGTTTCCATGAATTTCAGCTACCTTCTTCACTTTCTAAAAGTTTATATACATGGATATGTGTGCTTATATACATACACACAAAAAATATTAAAATGTTTGCTAGCTAGGACCACTATGGAGATTAGTTGAAGGAAGCATAGTTCAGATATTTAGAGCAGTGGTAATTGCTATTGGCAACCATGGATTGAGCCAATGCAAATTTGTAGGCTTTCGACAGGTATCTTTGCATGTTTATCTTCTAATTTTACCTTATTTGTTTTATTTCTACATAGGCATTTTTCTCTTACTATCTCATGTATTTTGATGATATGCTGTAACTTGATACCTAGGAGAGAACAAACTATATTATTAAAAAACTCAGTCTTTTTTTTTCCCACTCTTGGGTTACTTTTTAATGTTATGGTTAGCAAACCAATTTTAAAAATCTACAATCTTCATTAAAGTTAAGAAAGGCAAAAGGCAAGATTAGACAGACATAGAAGCTGACCCACAATTTCATTCCCTACATGAATACAGCAAATCATACAGAAAGATCTAGAGCTGGGAAGGGCCTTCAGAATTATCCTGAATTGAGGCAAGGGGGCTGGGCTTTTGAATTCCTGCATTAGGCAGTCTTTGGTCATAGGATATGCCCAAGAGTGTTGACCTTGGATTTGGCAACTCTGTAGACAAGGGCAACACCCATTATGGGTCTAGCTTTGAGGGTCTAATTTCTAGCTGGTGGAGAATGGGTGCATTGGTCCTAAAATATCTTCCCTGGAGCAACTGTCAGTGCATTGACTATAAGGCATTGCAACTTAAACTAGCCTTTGAAGATTTGATAGATTTAAAACAGATTTGGAGGAGAATTGACACGTATGCAGTCTTAGGTGGGAGGAATAATATGGGAAAAGGCAAATTACATTCTGGAGGTAACAAATAAATGAGATCTTAATTCAACTTAGATTTATTTAATTTCTACTTAGTAAATGTGCTATGCTGTGCTTGGAATTTTTATAATGTGATATCACTTTTAATCATTATTATACCCTTTAAGGTAGAAATGATTCCCATAAGTAAAAAAATTTATATCAGCATGGTTATGAATTACTCAGTCACCCATGAGATAAGTGGTAGAGTTGACACTCAAACCCAAGTTCCTTAGCTCCAATGATTTTTCTATCACACCATGTTGATGTGATTGAAATTGGAGAAATATGCCTGCAGATGGTGACATTTGATTGTGGACAATGTATAGGACACATTCTGGTTCTTGTTCCCCTACTCTATTGTTTTGATCTCTAATTGTATCAGAGATTAACCATGTTTTTTTTTAATAGTAATAATCCACTCATAATTACCAGTAGTAGTAATATCAATTATTATTTGTTAATACTATTATATTTGTTCATTCCCTCTCTGTGGATCATTGCATTCATTCCTGACCACAAATCTGAGGAAGGTAGTGTTCTTTTTTGTGGATGAGGAAACTGAAACTTAGAAACTGTCCAAGGTCACACAGCTAGAATGTGACAGAGCTGAGCTGCCATTGTTTACTTTTTTTATTTTGAGAGAGGTATTTTTTGCTATAGGGCTTGTGCACACATTGAAGAGACAGAGACAGAGACAGAAAGAAAAAAATGACCCTCCAGGCAGAATAGCCACACCACAAACCCTTCTCCACTCTCCTTTTAGGATTTTGGGCATGCATACACCTGCACCTGGCTTGAGTTTTGTGCTGCTGGGTTTGGCACTCGAACCACATGAGAGTCCAGCAACATAACCATTATGCCATCTGCTGGTCCCGATTATTTGTTTTTTTTTTAAGAATTTTTGCCAGAAGGTGTGTGCACTCACCAGAGAGAGATAGCAAGGGGTTAAGGGAAGTAAGAAAGCACTCCACCAATGGGAATGTTCACTCTATAATCCCTCCTCCTTCATTTCTCTCTCCTTTGAGGATTTGGGGCATACACAGACACCTCTCTGACATGTTTTTCAAATTACCAGATATGGGACTTGAACCATGCAATCAGCCATGTGTGATTCTGTCACCTTAACCACCATGATATGGGCTTCCCCACAGCTGACATTATAACTCAGCTCTTTTTGACTTCCAAAGACCATCATTTTAAGATTATACTTTAGTTTCCTTATTTGTATCGTCTATAATCCTTCATACATCACTGGGGAAATGGTTGATATTTATGATTACTCATCATGTTAGCAACCTGGGATAAGTGGCTTTGCCTCTCTGCCTTAGTGTCCACACTGCCTAAGATACAGCAATACCTGTCCATGGCTAGTGGAAATACTGGGTTGTCAGAACAGTCATGATGCATTTTTGCATAAAAAATCAGAAAAAATATGCAATGACTTCTCTGATGATCCAATATTATGTGAGACCAGAGAATGAAACAGTGAGACTAAAGGAATGGAATAATACCTGATTATTTTCTGGATTCAGACTCTACTGGTATATAAACTGGATTGATTTTATTTATTGGTTCAGGTATACCCTCCATCCATCCTTAATTACAACAAATATTTATTTAGTCTTACTATGTGCAAGTCACAGTTCTAGATAGTAAAATGAAGGCAAGTTGCTGTCCTCATAGAGTTTATATTATAGATTGGGAAACAGTTGACTCATAATTCAATAGTTAAGTATGTGATAGCTCTAGATGGTAATAGGTGCTCTGGAGGGGAGGAAAAAAAAAAAACTTGTTAAGGAGGAGGGACCAGAAGATGGCATAATGATTATGTCACTGGATGCCCATGTAGTTGACTATGGTTCAAGTCCTGCACCCAGTGTCTTAAGACTCACACCAGGCACATATGCGCATGTGACCAGAATCCCAAGAATAGAGAAGGGATCACAGCATGGCTATCCTCCTGGGAGGTGATTTCTCATTTTCTGTCTTTCTGTCTGTCTCTCTGGTGAGCATGATGCCTTATAGCAAAAATCTCTCAAAAAAAAAAAAACTCACTAAGGAGGATAGGGAGTAAGAGTAGGGGAGAGAATTTATATGTTAGTGTAGTTAGGAGAAGCTTTTGGATAAGACAGTGAAAGAGCAGAGATCAGAAGAGAAGTGATGCATACAGACACTGGAGAAGAGTGTTGTAGGCAGAGGGTAGGAGTGATAAGTGTGAAGGCCTGGGAGGAGGCCTGGCATGTTTGACCACCACCAAAATCCAAGTAATGAGGCATTATTACAATATTGTGCCTAATGACTCACCAGTGACATAAAATATTTAAAAGTCTTTTCCCAAAGTTGGCTACATATTTCCTTCTAGAACAGTTTTGGCATAAGATGAAAGAGTTACAGAACAGGACAAATTGGGAAAGATTAAAGTGTGTGGAGCCAACTCATCAAGAAGAAATTAATGAGATGGGCTATTTAATGACTATCAATAGGCAGCTCCATGCAAGGTTTTTATAATAAGCAGCAGAATAGCCTTCTGAGGACTAAGTTCTTTCCTTCCCCCTAGGAGGTAGGTACAAATTAGAAAATCAGTCAGGAGAGAATGTGGGTTCTAATGACAAGAGACTTGTTTGTGGGTGGCAAGAAGTAGGAGGGTGGTTGAATTCAGTCAACAGGTGAGAAATTTAGAAAAATAAACAAGTTGAATAGAATAATTTCAGAACAAAATTAATCTCCATTTTATTTTGTAGCTAAGCAAAGGATATCTATAGAAGGGGGAAAATGACTAAAAAAAAACCCACCTTTACTCACATGCTCTGAGTCATTGGCATGAATAACACAATGCTAAAGACAAGAATGAACTTGATATTAAGGTAAATATGCCTGAAAGTGGTTTCCTAGGGAAGACGGATTGGTGTAGTAATTCAATTATTGATTGATATATACGTGTGTGTGTGGTGTATGTGTGTTGTCTAATTCCAAAACATAGTTGAAGTAGGTGGCAGAACCACTTATATAATATGTAAAGAAAAGAGGATAAAAACCAAGAGAAGAAATCAAAAGGAAAAAAGGAAGACTAGGAGAAATAAGATAAAGTCCAGGTATGGAAAATCTTTCTAAATTGCATGCCGTAGTTAGCTTGAGGTGGGTTATACACATTTAGCTCTGAGATTCCTAGAACCAATTGAAAGAGCTCAGGAAATGACAATTCTTTGGTGTATGCTTCCCATAACATATAAACTAACCAGGGTAAGCAGGAGAAAAATATGCCAGATGTGTGTGTATATGTGTACACCCAAAGCCTGATTGGATGGATCAATGGAGGAAAGAGATTGTGGTGTGACCACGCCCCACCGGAGGGGGTGCTTTGTCCCTTTGTCTCTATCTCTGGTGAGCTCATGTACCCTCTGGCAAAGTAAAAAAAAAAGGGGGGGGGGATGAAAGTGAGCCAACCCATGGCATAGTGGTTAAGGCACCTGGATTCTACATGACCTACCACATAGTTAGAGTACTGGAACTGGTGGCTCAAAAAACATGCTGTATATATGTGCCTGGGTACCCAAAATCTGGAAAGGAAAGAGAAATGGAAGAGAAGTGATTGCAGTGTAACCATACCCCATGAGGGGTGCTTTTTCACTCTCTCTCTTTCTCTGTCCTCACTCTAGCAAGTGCTCATGTCCTCTAGCAAATTAAAAATATTTTTAAAAGACATTATCTTAGCAAACTGGAGTGTTAGCTTGAAAGAAGTCAGTTGTCATGCTGCGAGAGAGAGTCTATGGAAAGGGCTCCATTGGAAGTAACAGCCTGTAGCCTCTAGGATCAGAGAATGGCCCCTTCCTGGCAGCCAGCAAGAAAATGGGACCTCAGTACTACAATCATATGGTAGCAATTTTTTTCGTGAACAAGAACAACCTTGAGAAGAGATATTTCTCAGGTCAAATGTCAGGAGATTTCAGCCACAGGTAACACCTGAACTACAGCCCACTAAAACATAGGAGTAGCTGCTCCAGCTAAACTGTGCCTGGCCTCCTGACCAATGGAAATTCTGTGATTATAAACTTACGTTTTAAGTCACTAAGCTCTGCTCCCTCAGATCTCATTTCTTGATAGGCCACTGAAGGAAGTTAAGAAACTAGTTTCTATGGAGCTTTTCACTTTTCACAGAGGGCTTAACTGGATGTCTATGTAGAAGCAGGATAAATGGGCTATAGGAAATTGTTTATCATCCTTGGAAGATTTTTCCTCATGTGTGAACCCTGGCTTGGCTTTGAGATACTTGTATGTAGCAAACTAAATCTACTGGATGAGAGTCTGTTGTCCTCCACATGGGACTCTCTTTCATATGTTATCCATCTACTCTTGTACTTGGAACACATCAGGCTTTTCCTTAGTATGTAATTACTCTACTGACTGCTAAATGATAATGTCATTTGCTGAATTTATCACTAGACACATAATCATCTGTTCAAAAACAATTATGCAAGATTCTCATTGATCTTCAGGATGTCTTTAAAGCTTTTCAGCTTCTAATTAACACATATACTTGTTGTCTTTGCTTTAGCACATGTGAAGCAGAATGGTTTCCCTGCTGTAGCATTTTCATCATTCACCAGTCTTTGCTGTAATCCTTGAAAACGTGAAGGTGGTTGAGTGTTATTTTGCTTTTCAATTTGTTGTGATAAAACCCACAGCTCCCGTTCAAAAGTTCCATTTAATTTAAAAGGAAGACCTCATTTATTCCAAATTAATACTTTTTATCATGCAGGAGACTGATGGAGTTATATAATTCTCTCAATTAAAGTGGATGATAACAATTCTAACACATTTTACAACTTTCATTATTATATACCACATAGAAGGAGACCTTTATTAATTCCTTAACAGCCTCAGGAAGTAGGAACTGTCATAAACTCCACCTCCCAAAAGACCACACAGATTTTATCCTCAACAATAAATGACCCTACAGTGTCATCATGAGGGGAAATATTCTCAACCATCCAGCAAATATCTTTTATAAACAGGCAGGATATGGGTAATAAATAAATAACAAAAATCAAACTAAACATTTTTGTTTATATAATTATTAGTGTGATTTATTTAGTTATTGTGTATAATTATGAGGTACAGTGTGATATTTAGATAAATGAAGACATTGTAGAAATATTCATCAACCTACTACACATACCCTCTACCTCACTTGTTTACATTTTTTGTGGTAAGAATGCTAACAATATGTTCTTTTGGCTCTTTTGAAATATACAACACATTATTATTAACTGTGACCACCATGCAGTACACTAGATCACTAAAATTTATTCTTCTAGTCTAACTGAAACATATTACTCTTTGATTAATATCTTCCCTTTCCCCTCCCTCCCAGCCTCTGGTAACTACTTTTCTACTTTCTATTTCTATGAGATCAACTGTTTTTAGATTCCACATATAAGTAGGATAATGCAAGACTTGTCATTTTGTACCTGGCTAATTTTACTTAGCATGTTGTCCTGCAATTCTATCCATATTCTTCCAAATAACAGAATGTTCTTATGTGGCTCTATAGTATTCCAGTATGCCACATTTTCTTTATCCATTAATTTATTAATTAACACTTAGGCTGAGTCCATATTTTGACTATTGCTAATAATGATGAAATGAACATGTGGGGGCCAGCAGGTGGTGTGGTGGTCAAGGCACTGGAATCCCACATGGCTGATTATGGTTCAAGTCCCAGACCTGGCAACTTGAAAATCACCCTGGGTACATGTGTGGATGCCTAAAATCCCAGTAGGAGGATGGAGGAGAAGGGATTGTGGCATGACTATTCCCCAGGGTGGTAATTTCTCACTTTCCCTCTGTCTCTGTCTATCTCTCTAGTGAGCACATGAGCCATATGACAAAACCCTTAAAAACAAAGAAAGAAATGAGTATGTGAGTGCTGATATCTTTTTGACAAATCAATTTCAGTGCCTTTGAATGTTAACCCAGAATTAGGATTGCTGGTTCATATAATAGTTCTATTTTTAGTTTACTGAGGAAATTCCATGTTATTCTCCAGTATGACTGTACTAATTTACATTCCCTTCAACAGTAAACAATGGTTTTATTTTCGCCACATCTTTGCCAATATTGTGGTTTTAATTTGCACTTCCCTGGTGATTAGCGTTGTATATTTTTCAAATATCCTTTGGTCATTCATATATTTTCTTTTGAGAAATGTTTATTCATGGGACAAGCAGTTAGCTTAATGGCTTTGTCACTGGACTCCCATGTAATCGACAGCAGTTCAAGTCCCGGACCCAGTGACTTAAACTCACGCTGGGCATGTGTGCGTGGATGCCCAAGATCCCAAGAGGAGAATTGACAAGAAGGGATTGTTGTGTGGCCATTTCACTGGGGGGGGGGATTTCTCACTTTCTGTCTCTCTGTCTCTCTCTGTCTGTCTGGCGAGCGCACGTGCCCTATAGCAAAAACCTCTCCAAAAAAATAGAAAAGAAAAAAATATTTATTCATGCCTTTTGTCCATTTTTAAAATGTAGCTATTTGTTTTCTTGTTATTAAGTACTTTGGGTTCCTTATATACTTTAAATATTAGCACGCTATCAGGTATCTGCTTTTGCAAGTACTTTCTACCAATCTGTGGACTGTCTCTTCACTTTGTAAATTATTTCTTCTGTTGTACAAAAACTTTTTAGTTTGACACAGTCCCATTTGTCTATTTTTGCTTTTGTTGCTTGTGCTTTTGGGGTTATATTGAAAAGTGAGTTAAGACCAGAGTATTAGAGTTTCATAGTGATTAGTCTTGTGTTTAAGGTTTTAGTCCAATTTGACTTCATTTTTGAATATGGTATGAAATAAGAACCCATTTTCATTCTTCTGTATGTGGATATCTAATATTCTCAACACCATTTATTGAAGATATTGCCCTTTCTCTATTGTGTATTCTTGGCATTTATGTCAAAAATCAATTTACTCTAAATGGCTGGATTTATTTCTGGGCTCTCTGTCCTACTCCATTGACAGATGTGTCTATTTTTATGTCAGCTCCATGATATTTGATTATAAAAGATTTATCGTATGTTAATGAAATTAGGGAGTATGATGCCTCCAGTTTTGTTTTTGTTTTTATTCTTTATTTATTCATTGCTCAGGATTGCTTTGACTACTTGTGTCATTTTCTGGTTCCATATAAATTTTGTGATTTTTTTTCTATTTCTGTGAAAAATGACATTTGGAATTTTGATAGGGATTGCATTGACTCTGAAGATGATTTTGGGTAATTTTCAGTCCACTTTACTTTTTGGTCACTAACAACTGAATACCACACTCAGTAATTTGTAAAGAATAGAAGTATTTTAGTTCAGTTTTGGAGATCCAAGGTCAAAGGGCTGCATCTTAATCAATCAGCTTTGTCTTGTTGGTGGGTACTCTCTATAGAGACCCCAGCTGGCACAGAGCATCACATGGCAAAATGTAGATCATATTAGTCTGTGTTGCTATGTCTCTTTTCTTTTAAAGTCACCAGTTTTCAGTCATGGGAGCCCCATTCTGATGATATTATCTTATCTAAATAAACTCCCAAAGATCTCTTAATCTAATAATTGCATTAAACTTCTATCCTCTTAAATACAGTCATAAGTAAATGTCATCATATAAATTTTGGGACACATTTAAACCATAGCAAGTAGTATGGACATTTTAACCATATTAATTCTTCCAATCAGTAAACATGGACCTTTTTTCTATTTATTTCTGTCTTCTTTAAAATTTTTCATCAGTATTTTATCGTTTTCAGTGTGCAGAGTTTTGGTTCTCTCCAAATATAGATGCGTTCTATTTATTTTTTTTTCCCCACTAATTGTTCAAGCTAGGACTTCCAGTACTATGTAGAATAGAAGTGATGGGGGTGGGGATCCTTGTGTTTTTCCTGATCTTAAAATATTTCAACATTTTACCATAGAGTATAATATTAGCTCTGGGCTTGCCATATATGGTCTTTATTGTATTGAGGTATATTTCTTCTATATTTTATTTGTTGGAAGTTATCACAAAAATATAATGAATTTTGTCAAATACTTTTTCGGAATCTTTTGAAATGACCATATAGTTTTTGCCGTTTAGTCTGTAGTTTTCCTCTAGTGTCTTTTTCTGAAATTGGTATCAGGATATTGCTGCCCTTTAAAATGAGTTTGAAAACATTCTGTCCTCTTCAGTTTTTTTGGGACATTTTTAAAAGAATCATTCTCCTTACTTATTAGTTTGTTCATGTTTTCTGTTTTGTTTTTATCCTCTTTCAATCTCGGTAGGTTGCATGTACCTAGGAATTTATCCATTTCTTCTAGATGATGCAATGTAGTGAACAGTGGGTATACACTTGTTCAAAAAAGTCTCTTTAGGTCCTCTTTATTGTCTGGAATCATAAAAGACTCCGTATTGTCACCCATCCTTATATGGATCCTGAACTTCAGCTGTGAAATATTGCTTTCAGGGACTTAAAATGAAGATTTTCTGCTGAGACTTCCCCCTCCACACTCATTTCTAGTGGATAGTACTTTTTGTCTCCTTTTCTCCCTTTTTCTGTCTCTCTCTGTCTCACTGTGTCTTTTAATTTTTTTAATTTTTTTTTTTTTGGCTATTGGTCACATGAGCTCGCCAGACAGACAGAGACAGAGAGACAGAAAGCAAGAAATCACCCCCGGGGGGATGGCCACACTGCAATCTCTTCTCCTTCATTCTCCTCTCGGGATCTTGGGCACGCACGTATAGGTGCCCAGCATGAGATTTTTAAGCCACTGGGTCCGGGACTCTAACCATGGTCTACTACATGGGAGTCTAGCGACATAGCCGTTTTGCTAACTGTTGGTCCCTTTTTTAAAGATTTTTTTTTTAAGGTAAAGTATTCTCTGGGCTCTCAAGCCTCTTCTTTATTGTGCTAATTGGGCCTATCCCAATTCTATTTAGGAAAGGCACAAATCCAGGCCCATCCTTACATGGGTCCTGAACTTTAGCTGTGAAATATTGCTTTCAGGGACTTAAAATAAAGATTCCCTGCTGAGACTTCCCCCTCCACACTCATTTCTAGTGGGTAGTGCTTCTTGTCTCCATTTCTCTCTGTCTCTCTCAGTCTCACTGTGTCTTTTAATATTCTTTAATTTTAATTTTTTCTTAAGATAAAGTATTCTCTGGGCTCTCAAGCCCTTTCTTTATTGTGTTAATTGTGCCTCTCCCAATTCTGTTTAGGAAAGGGCACAAATCCAGGCCCATCCTCACATGAATCCCGAACTTTAGCTGTGAAATATTGCTTTTGCATGGTGCGTGAGTGTGCCGTGAGGTTTTCAATTTTTACTTTTTAAAATCAAAATCTAAAGATTTTAATGATCTTTTTCTACTTTTTTATTTTATATTTTCCTCTTCTTTCCTCTTCTTTAATTCTTTTCCTTTATCTTTACTCATTGGCTGCTCAGTCCCTCTGTGCTAAGTGTCCAGACAGGTCCAAGTGAACAGGATCTAAACATTTGAATATGATTAGGGTCAGAATATTCCACTATTTCCACTGATTCTGTTGCATGAAGAATGAAAATAGAACAGAAGAGAGATTGCAGATCACCTCCTCCTGCGTGCCTCTGAATGCTCAGATTTAACTTCAAGAATTAGGAAGAAATGCATCCATCAGATGACTAGAAATCACCGCAGTCACAAGAAATATGGGAAAACAAGAAAATACCTCCCCTTCAAGGGAAAATAATAACTCCTTTTCATCCTGAGACAGTATGATGAAACTCATGGAAATGTCAGATAAAGAATTCAGAATTTTTATAGTGACAAAGGTCACAGAGATTGAAGAGAAGAGAGAAAATGAACTGCCAATGAGGCAAGGAAAAGGAGCTGATGAGTTCCAGGAGGTGAGGAAATTCTTGCAAGATCTTAAGGAAATTCACACTCTAAAAAAGAATGAAATGGACCTGTTAGAGTTGAAGGCTATAATACAGGAAGTCAAAACCTCCCTTGAAAGTATTAAAAGGAGACTAGATCATACCACAAATCGAATCTCAGATGTAGAAGATAGAATCACTGGCCTAGAAAAATCCACCATGAAGATTGAGAAAGTTACCCAAAATAATGAGAATAATATTCTAGAAATACTAGATACCATCAAACATCCAAACATCTGGATAATTGGTATCCCAGAAGGAGAAGAGACTCATAAGGGCATTGACATTCTATTCCATGAAATTCTGGAAGAAAATTTTCCAAAGGTAGAGAGGCATTCAAAGATCAAAACCCAAGAAATACAAAAGACCACAAATAGAATTAACCCAAGAAGATCTTCTCCAAGACACATTATAGTCAGACTGACCAAAACCACAGACAAAGACAGGATACTAAGATTGACAAGAGAGAAACGTCAAGTTACCTACAAAGGATATCCCATGAGGCTGACAGGGGACCTCTCACTGGAAACAATGTGAGCAGAAGTTCTGCAGAAAGTGCTATACCAGGAAAATTAAATGTAGTCACACTGAAATAAGAGTTCAAAAACTAAGAAAATGGCCAACTTAATTGTAGGGACAAGTCTGGAGTTGAATATTATAGCCCAGAATTTAATCGAGAAGATTGAACCACAACAGAAGATAGATTAAGTACATGAGACTGAACTGATAAAATAGAATTTTATAACTCTTGACTAAGATATTGCTGATTTTCTTCTAGGCTCTGCTCCTATTTTAAGGATTTTTGTCATGTTTTAAGATGCCGATAGGTTCATGTACCTATTATTTGAACAGAACCCCAACCTGTTTCCTGGCTTTAAATTTTAAGCATAGATTTTTAGCATCCCTTTGATTTATTAAAGCTAAAACTGGTTTTATTGAAATTTAAAAAATGCAGTAAAAAATACCTAATTAATGACTGTGGTAAGCTATATAGCATCAGCTAGGTGCTACCTTATAGTATATTCATTCTACTCAAAGTTTCACACCTGAATTCATACATATATTCTCAGATATGTATATAGCAGTTGAACTTGCTATTGAATATAGTTAGATTATTTAAGAAATGTTGTGAATTAATAAAATGTGGGGAACAAAAAAGGAATGGAAAACAACTGTGCACATCTGAGATAGTGGGAGGAGGGTGGGAAATGGCATAGGGTGAGAAATAGGGGGAATATATACATATATGGAACTAGAAATGGAAAATTATTGACAATAGCATGTATGATAAAGTCAGTATGTAGTATATTCTGGATGGGAAATCACATTTTCTATGCTGTGACAATGTACATGAATCTTGTGTGCTGGCTGACTGAGCTGGAGATTAGAGCCATGGTCCCTATGTGGAAATCTAAGCCAGCTTTTCTTCATCAGTGCATTACCACTGTACCATGGAGCTGATCTATCGATATTTTTAAAATTTTCTTAAATATATTAAGACTTGTGTCATGGCTCAACCTATTATTTATCCTGGAAAATGCTGTGTATACTTGGGAGATTGTGCATTCTCTTGCTGTTGGATGGAATGGTCTATAAATATCTTTTAGATCCATTTGGTCTCAAGTGTATTTCAAGTTTAATACTTTGTTCCTTGACTTTCTGTCTAAATGGTCTGTCTAATGTTGAAAGTGAGGCACTGAAGTCTCCTATTACTATTATTTCATTGTAATTTATCCCTCACTTGAGGTCTATTAAAGTTTTCTTTATATATTTACAGTATTTAGCTACTCCAAGCTGCATGCAAATATATTTACAATTGTTATAATACCCTGATGAATCCACCTCTTTATCATTATACAATTACCTTGTCTCTTTTTACAGTTATAACTTAAAGTCTATTTTTGTGATGTAAATACAGGGATTCCTGTTGTGTTTTGGTTCCTATTTGCATAGCATTTCTTTCTCCTTTCACTTCTGGTCAATGTATGTCTTAAGAGGTAAAGTGAGTCTCTTGTAGGGAGTTAGTTGGATCCTGTTATTTATTTATTTTTTTAATTCACTCAGACACTTGATGTCTTCTGATTGAATAATTTGATATACTCAAGATATTGGATCATTGGAAAAGTCATGATGTACTTTTCTGTGCAAAAAAATGCGTCATGACTTTTCTGTCAACCCAAGACATATTAATAAGGAAGAAAATAATTTATTATTTTGTTAATTGTTTTCTGAATAATTTATAGATCCTTTGTTTCTCTTTCTTTCTTGCTATCTTTCATTTAAAAAATCTTTTTCATATCTATTTTAGTTTTTTACTTTGTATATATGAGGATTATGTAAAATATCTTATAGTAATACATATTTTAAGCTGATAACAACTTTGCTCACTTGCACAGTCTACACTTTTTTATTACATTTTATCACTATGTATTATTACAGCATACTAAAGGAATTTTCCCATCATGAATATACTGCATATTGGTCTAGTCAAAGACATTGCCATGTCCATTATAAACAACAGTTTTCTTTCCATTTTGGGTCCCTTTTAAATATTTTGCTTCTTTCTTCCCCTTGATTCCCTCCTTCTCGCCCTCCCTCATTTCCCACTCTTCTCTACTGTCTTCAGTATCATTGCTCTCTATGCTTTTATTTCAATTCATTTACTCCCCTCCTCAACTTGTTTTTGTTGATAACATTTTTATCCTTATGGCTTTTTCTCATAAATAAATTGTTCTATTGAATCATTGGAAAGCCATGACATATTTTTCTGTTTTTCTATGCAAAAATGTGTCATGACTTTTCCTATGACCCAATAGTTATATTTGTTTTTAATAGTTTCATCTCTTAAATTTCATTCTAAAAATATAATTGAATTTCACACCATATATGCAATATTAGTGTTCTGGGTCAGCTGGTGGTATGGAGGTTAAGATGGCTAGATTTCACATGGATGACTATGTAGTTTGAGTCCTGTACCTAGTGGCTTGGAGAAACATGCCATGGGTATGTGTATATGTGCCCAAAATCCCAAAAGGAGGAAGTGGTGGAGAAAGGATTGTGCTGTGACTATTCTCCATGAGAGGTGTTTTCTCACTCCATCTCCCCTTTACCCTCTTTAGCAAGTATATGCACCCTCTGGCAAAATTAAAACAAACAAACAAACAAATAAAAACAGTGTTTTGAGTTTGACTATATACTTACTTTTAACAGTGAGTTTTACATTTTCATATATTTTCATATTGTTACTTAGTGACATTTTCCTTCAGCTTCAGGGCTACTTTTATCATTTCTTTTTAGGCAGATTTAGTGATTACACATTTCCTCAGCTTTTGTTTATCTGGAAAGTATTTAATCCTCCTTTAATTGTTGTAGGACAGAATTTCTAGTAATAGCATTCTTTGTGGGCTTTTTGTTTTTCATCTTTTTGCATATATTATACAATTTCTTCTGGTCTGCAGATTTCTGTTGAAAAATTTGGGGATGATGTAATGTAAGTTCTTCAGTATGCAATAAGTCACTGTTCTCTTGCAATAGTTTCTCCTTTTCTTTAACTTTTGAAAATTTGGTTATGATGTGTATTGATATGGATATCTTTGAAGTAATTTTTAGGTGATTATTGAGCTTCCTGGACTTGGATTTCTATTACTTTCTCCAAACATACAAAGTTTTCTTGTATTATTTCTTTAAATATATTTTTTGTCCGTTTCTCTCTTTTCTTTCTCATACTCTTTTTATCCCCCCCCCCCAGAGAGGTTTTTGCTATAAGGTGCATGTGCTTGCCAGCAATAGAGAGAGAGACAGAGAGATAGAAAGCAAGAAATCATCCCCCGGGGGGATAGCCACGCCACAATCCCTTCTCCTCCATTCTTCTCTGGGAATCTTGGACACACAAATACGCATCTGGCATGAGTCCAAGCCACCAGGTCTGGGAATCAAACCATGGTCGACTACATGGGAGTCCAGCAACGTACCCACTATGTTATCTGCTGGTCCTTCTCATACTCTTATAATATGTAATTATTTATATTTGATGCTGTTCCTTGAATCCCTTAGGCTCACTTCATCTTTTTTTTTCACTTCTCAGATTGGGTGACTACCTATGACTTGTCTTCAAATTCACTAATCATTTTTTCTAGTTGATCTAGTTTGCTATTGAACACCTTGATTAAAATTTTGAATTCAGTTATTTTGTTCTTTAGTTTTATGATTTCTGTTTTCTACCTTTTTATATTTTCCATATCTTTATTCAAGTTCTCAGTTTCTTTATGCATTCCTCTCCTTACCTCAGTTAGCATCCTTATGAATATCCTTTGAATTTCCTGTCAGATAAATTACATATCTCCACTTAATTAGGGTTATTATTGAGATGTATCTTCTTTTATTTGAAACTATTTTCCTGTTTTTTATTTTTCATTTTTCTTGACTCTCTGTTTGTTTTTGCATATTAAATAAAAGAATTACTTCCCCCAACCTTGTTACACTATTCTTATTTAGCTGTTTCTCACCAATCAGCCTGGTCAGAGGTTAGGAGCCTCTTTTTCAACTATGTGTCTGGTATAACTCAGTGTGATTTGTGGCACTGGAATGGCCACTTATGTTCGGGGTGAGTTACAAAGATAAAAATTAAATGGATAATCAGTACAACAATGATAGTAATAGTAATAGGAATTGGCATTTTAAATTTTTTATTATGTCAAGTGTTTGATTCACACAGTAACCTTATACTGTAAGCACTATTATTTCCTTATAGTTAGGGAAACTGAGGCTCAGAGACATCAAGTAACAGGCTCTGGTCACATGGGAATTAAGTAAGGCGGAATTAGGATGAAAGGAAAGTCTTTCAGACTCTTAGTCCACTGTGGTTTCTGTTAAGTTTTCTTGTCTATAATAAAGTGGAACTAAGATTATAAACATAAAAGACAGAATAGCTGGTGTAGAATCCAAGCCAGTGATCCCAGATGAATGATTTTTGGGATGTTACTTAACCTTGCTTAAGTTCATTTTGTTTACCTAGAGTAATTAGCTATATTACCATCATAAGGTTAATTATCATGAATATTAAATTCAAAATTCAGTGTTTGGGCTTGTTGATCATACTATATCACTTTATTTTTAAAATGTGGAGTCTTTAGGTATTCTTTGTGAAACTGTCTCACAATCATGACCTGATTTTTTTTTTTAATTTACAATGGGGTTGTTTATTTTAAGAAACAGTGGGACCAGTAGTTGGTATAATGGCTATGTTGCTGGACTCTCCTGTGGTCAACCACGATTCATGTCCTGGACCCAGTGGCTTAAACTCACACTGGGCGGATGTGCATGCATGGCCAAGATCCCAAGAGGAGAATGTAGGAGAAGGGATTGTGGTGTGGCCATCCCCCCTGGGAGGTAATTTGTCGCTTTCTATCTCTCTGTCTCTCTACTTTTTTCTGGCAAGCGCACGTGCCCTATAGCAAAAAACAAACAAACAAAAACAAAACAAAACAAAACAAAAACCCTCTCAGAAAAAGAGAGAAAAAAATAAAAACTGACCATACACAAATTGACATACTTGTTTTGTTTGATCTCCAGGATTTTTTAAATATATGCACTAGTTTTCATCATGTAAGTATCCAAAAATGGTATAAAAAGATCTGTTTCCAGCTTCATCCCAATTCCCTTATGGTAATAAAAACTAGAACTGAGTAACAGCCACCTCATTCCAAAAAGGAATATATCCAGGTTATATAAGTTACTATTCATCCCTTTTGTTTTATGCCTTGGCCCATTCATTCATTTACATTGCTAGGCTAACTCTTAAAGAATACAAGTTTGGAAACATTGATTATTTTATTAAAAAAATAAATTTATTTTAGCATATTAGAAGAGAAAACTGAGCAGGACCAGCAGATGGTATAATGGCTATGTCTCTGGACTCCTATGCAGTCGACCACGGTTTGAGTCTCGCACCTAGTGACTTCAAACTCACACCGAGCATGTGTGTATGCATGCCCCCAGTTCCAAGAGAATGGAGGAAAAGGGATTGTAGCATGGCCATCCCTCCTGGGTGTGGGGGAGTGAATTTATCACTTTCTGTCTCACTGTATATCTAGCGAGTGCACATGCCCTATTGCAAAAATCTCTCTCAAATGAGAAAGAAGGCAAAACTGAGCAACAACCACAGCAAACCTACTATCTGTAGACCTACCACCCAGAGCCAGCTGCAATTAATGTTTGGTGTATATTCTTCCAGTCAGTTTTCTCCAATAGATAAATAGGTTGGTAGGTAGGTAGATAGACAGATAGATATGTTTAGCAGATTTTCGTAGTACTGATAATGTATCAATATTATTTAATGTTTTTCCTTATTTTAATGTAATGAAGATAGACTGCTCGACAATAAGGATTCACATTGATTTTCTAGTAAACAGAGATGTGAAGAAACATCTTCTATTTTAATACTTGGCAATGTAATACATCCATATATGCCATTTGGATTTTTTGTTCAATAAACTAGTGATGAGGATTGAAGTAAAATAATATAGACTGGGATCTTTTAAATTCTTGAGCTGTTGATAGGTTCATGTACCTACTATTTGTACAGAATCCTAACCTGATTCCTGGCTTTAAGTTTTAAGCAAAACTCTCTTAGCATTTTTACATTTTGATATATTAAAGCTAAACCTGCTTTTCTCGAAGTTAAAAATTTATTAAAAATACCTATTTAATGACTGTAAGTTATATAGCATCTGCTAGGTGCTACTTTATAGTATATTCATTCTACTCAGAGATTCACTCCTGAAGTCAGACATGTATTCATAGATATGTATATATCAGCTGAGCTTGCTATTGAAAGTGGTTAGATTAATTAAGAAATTTTGTGAATCAATAAAATGTGTATGTGTGGGAAGGAATGGAAAGCAACTGTAGATACCATAGACAGTGTGGAAGGAGGGTTGGAAATGGCAGAGGGTGAGAAATAGGGGGAAAATATATATATATATATACATGAAACAAGAGATACAACTAGAAAGTTATTTGCCAAGGATAACACGTATGATTAAGCCACTATGCAGTGTATTCTGGATGGGAAATAACATTTTGTATGCTGTAATCATGCTCAGTGAATGAATATATAAAATAAATAAATTGTATATCAAAAAAATCTTACAGTCCTCATTTGATTATATCTGAGATGGTTGTTGAGGAAATGGATATAAGTGAGGAAGGTATAGTAGATTGGTACTAAATTTAGGATATCTCATAAATCTTGAAGCTTTGCATAAACTCATTTCATTCATGTCTCCTGTGCTAGATTTCTCTGCATAGCACTATTGTTGGGGCATTCTAAGTCCATTCTGAAATGTCTTCAACAACTTACCACTTGAACCCCAATCTGTCTCTCTCTCCCTTCTTTTTTTGGTCAGGTTAAGTTTATTATTTTTGTCTGTTTGTTTTGAATTAATCTTTTCCATGAGTTATGGAGACTTTGAGAGAAAGATATTGCACCCCTGACACAGTCTTTTGATGCCGTGATCCACCCTCAGCTTCTGGCAGCCCAGATTGTGGGCACACATCTGCTCAATGTACTCAGGAAGGTGTTCAGATATGAATTTGGGAACCTTCATATGACTCTGCCTTGCAGAGCAGCACGTAGTACTGCTGTGCCACTGTATGACCTTAACAGTTTTTCATTTAATCAACTTAAATCTATGTCTCTATTAACTTCTACCCACTAGAGTTAGTACTACTTTTGGGGGCCACAGAGAATACATCTGATTGCTTCTTTTTATATGCATCAGTCCTCTTAATATCTGAAGAGAACTATCATGATTCTAAATGTTTCTTTCCCACTGTCAAATCAAAGTTCCTTCAATGAAGTCATTATATTGAGGACCCTCATCATCTCGGGGAACCCTTTTGAAGATGTTGTAATTTGCTATTATTCTAAATATTAGCACCCATAAGAGAAAACAAATAATATAAAAACTAAATTACATATTAATAAGAATTTCATTTATTTGGGATTTAATTGGGATTAATTATTTTTTTTTAATTGGGGCTAAATACCAAAAATCTGCTTCAACTTTTCCTTGCATTCTTACCTATTGGGTGCAAGGTGGAGAGTAACCCCCAAACGTGCAAGGTGGAGAGTACCCCTAAACTGTGTTTAGGGGTACTCTCCACCTTGAAATCTTTCACCAAATTTTATTAATTCAGCATCAAATTAGCTATTTGTCTCTTTTTAAATTAACTTAATCTTTGAGGCAAGATTCTTAACAACTCCTTTTACTATATCAGGCAGTATCAGAATTTTTACTGAGAGGAGGCCTGGTAAGTCATTCAGGGCATACTGCCTGAAAACTCCTTCATCCTCACAGGGTTACAGTCCCAAAGGACAATCAGTCTTATGCCAAATGGCCCAAAGACCAACAACCTGCACCTGCTATATTTCTCAGAGTATTTCAGAAAAAGAGAAAAGTCATCATTCATTACTTGAAACTAGACTGGGCATTCTGGGAATTACTCAACCTGTTTGAAGGAAATATATTAACCATTTATTACTGTATTGCTTGTTTTTGAGATGACTGACACCTGCCCTCATTTATGAGATGTCAGAAGCTAGTTCAGTTTGTTGAAATTCATCACCAGTGATTTGAACTATGACATTCATAATGTTCTTTATAACCCAGAACTTGCTTACATAATGACATGTATTGTTCTCTAGTGGTTTCATGTGCACAAGTCTTGTCTTGCCAACTCTTTTGTAAGCGTTTTGAAACCAAAGCCCCTGTCTTCTGCTTCTTTCATGGTTTTTGTTTCTTCACAATGTTTAGTATAGTAAGCACTTAATGAATACTTTTTAACAAGACAAGATCTGGGCTGTGTAGCTTGACTCTAATTTAACATTCCAGTGTGTGCCATTAACCCCACCCAGCTTTCTAGGAAGACTTGAAGTCATATGGGGCCTGGGCAAGGGAGTTTACTTGATTTGGAGAAGCCAAGACTGACTGCTGGAGAAAGTAGCAAAGATTTCTGTGGTATTGCTCAGATGTGAGGTGCCTCAGCTCCTACAGATAGTGCACTTATTGAGGATAGCTGGTCCTTGCAAGTTTAAGTTTCCACATGTAGCTACAACATGCACTTTGTGGACAGTTGATAAAGGGTGTTCAAATTAGGCCAAGTGCTCCCCCAAGTCATGGCTTACATGTTTACTTTGAGAGATTTACTCTTCCTTCTGGCAAGTATTCTTCCTTTTTCCTCTTGTAAGAAATGTGAAATTTGTCTCCAGTCATGAAGATTTTATATTAACCTATTTTTCAATCTTTACTGAAGAAAATCCCTTTTTCCACTGCTTCTGCTTTGATGAGCTGAAAAATGGCAGCCACTTTACTCTGGTGCTTCTAAGTCTGCTACTCAGCATTTCTCAAATTATCTTAGATTTTGTTGTTCTTCATGGTGGGATATAAGCCCTTAGACTCTTTCTTTTTTTTCCCCAAAATTATCACCACTCCACAGAGTCACTGACATATTCCTAGTTTGGTTATTAAAAATAAATAAATAAAAATACTCCAACAATTTATTTCCAAATCATATTAGCATAATAGGTATAGGTGTATACAAGGGAAACTAATTATTGATAAAGGGGCTGTTTAGGTAGTCCAAATGTCCTGTTTTATAATATCAACCTATAGGAAATTCTTAAAATGAAATTTATCTTTTAGAGCAATCTGTATGTTGATAGTCAAACAGTGCATAATTGCTAAATCAGCAAATACTATTAGTCATTTGATACATTAATTCATCAAATTAAAAAAATCAGTTTTATGAATTGAAATATATATATCCACGTACACATGTACGTATTCCTTGAACATTTTATTTTCTCTATATAAATACATACCTTAAATCTTGTTTTAAAACCTAGTGTGTGTGAGGAGGGAGAGATCTCCTGCTTCGAGAGGCAGCAACCAATCTTAACAGATTTCTGTCTAAACTTCTTCCAAATATCTATACTTATAAGAGCTAAGAGACTATATTTGTCTATATATAAATAGATTGGATTGACCACTTTTAAATTTGGCTTTATTCTTGACCAGATATTTGACAGTTAAACAAGTGGAAAATAAATCAACTCAGTTCTATACATATGAAGGTTTACTCTATTCAACACTGTGCTAGACACTGTTGTATATAAAAATGTTGTAAGACAAAATTCCTTTTTTTTGCTGTTATTGTTACTAGATTTTTGCTATAGGGCATGTGTGCTTGCTGGAGAGACAGACAGAGACAGAAAGTGACAAATAAACCCCAGGAGGGATGGCAATGACACAATCCCTTCTCCTCCATTCTCTTCTTGGGATTTTGGGCATGCCACCTCATGTGCCCAGTGTGAGTTTCAAGCCACTGGATCTGGAACTTGAATCACAGTCGACTATGTGGGAGTCCAGCAACAACCATTACATCATCTGCTCATCCCGACAAAATTCCTGACCATACATATTTTACTTTATAGTTTTAATGCCAGGTATATACACATGAAATAATTAGAGAATAGTATGAGATTGAGTACTTTGGGAAAAGAGCTCTGATGTGAAGTTATTTTGGTGTGCAACATAAATAGGGAGGCTCCCACAATGGTAGCAGGATGTGTCTAGGTCTCTTGAAGAATTTTATCTGAGAAAATGGCCTGATTGGGACCAGCAGTTAGCGTAATGGCTATGTCGTGGAACTCCCACATAGTCTACTGCGGTTTGAGTCTCGGACCTGGTGGCTTAAACTCATGCCGGGCATGTGTGCGTGCATGCCCAAGATCCCGAGAGGAGAATGGAGGAGATGGGATTGCAGTGTGGCCATCCCCCCGGGGAGTGATTTCTTGCTTTCTGTCTCTCTGTCTCTCTTTTCAGCAAGTGCATTTGTCCTATAGCAAAAACCTCTCCAAAAAAAATTAAAAATAAAATTAAACATATCTTTCAACAATTCTACTTGTAGATATTTAGACTTTCATTCATGGAAGTTCTTTAAAATTTTCCTCTATTTCACCTCCATTGGTTTTGTTTCATCTCTTAAAATGTGGAATGTTAGAGTAGGAAAAGTCCTGAAAAATCATCTAATTCTCTTATTTTAAATATGGGGTAACTGAGGTTCAAAAGTGTTGGGAAAAATCAGAGAATTAATTAGTGGCAGGGGCAAAATTAGAGGCCATGGGGACCAGCAGTTAGCATAAAGGCTATGTCGCTGGACTCCCATGTCGTTGACCACGGTTCAAGTCCCGGACCCAGTGTCTTAAACTCATGCTGAGCACATGTGCGTGCGTGCCCGAGATCCTGAGAGGAGAATGAAGGAGAAGGGATTGTGGTGTGGCCATCCCCTCTGTGGGCGATTTCTCTCTTTCTGTCTTTCTGTCTCTCTCTGTCTTTCTGGCTAGTGCACATGCCCTATAGCAAAAACCTGTAAAAGAAAAGAAAAGAAAAGAAAAGAAAAGAAAAGAAAAGAAAAGAAAAGAAAAGAAAAGAAAAGAAAAGAAAAGAAAAGAAAAGAAAAGAAAAGAAAAGAAAAGAAAAGAAAAGAAAAGAAAAGAAAAGAAAAGAAAAGAAAAGAAAAGAAAAGAAAAGAAAAGAAAATGGCCTGATTTTTTGGGCTACCTGTTGATTAACCTGAGTTCAAACTTGAAGACCACAAACAAATTTCAAGACCATGAGGATGGTTTTCTCACCCAGAAAAACCTTGATTGAATGTAAGGAAATCTGAAAAACAAAACAAAACAAAACAAAACAAAAAACAAAAAACCATCACCACCAAAAACAGAACCTACAAATTAAAGTAATATTTCTCTGTAATAAGGCTGTTTTGCCCTCAGACAAACTGAATAACAGTCTTTCAAAGTGCACATATATGAGCTTATATACACTGTATAGATGAAGTGGCAAAACCACTCTAATTCATTTTCAAAAGGGCATTCTACTCGTTTCACTGGAAAATGCTAGTTGGAGAAAAAAATAGTCTCCATTTCAGAGAAGCAAAGATTAAAAAAAATAGGAAAGAAGGATGATAGTTAATTGCTAATCTTTTACATTTGGGGTAGAATGTAGATTCTTGAGGTTTGAAATTGTATATATGGAAACTGAGAGAGTAAAAGTTTGTGAAAAGACATGAGTCACAGTTTTTACTGCATGAAGAATGCTGTATTTTATTTATATATTTAATCTTATATTTCCAAACTGGAAATTTAGAGACTTCTGAAAGATGGAAAAGATACAGACTAGAATCCAATATTTTGGTGGGTCATAGACTTGTATTATTCTTCTTTGTGCTCATAAAATAATTTGACCAAAATGATACGGTGATAAAAGGTGATAAAAATACATTTAGGGGAAAGCATGCCGTATGAGTATTCAGAATTTTGGAAGATTTGTTGTGGTTCTCAATGAATGAGCAGCTTTTGCAGAGTACATTTAGTTCAGATGAAAGCAGGGAATAGGGAAAAGATGCCTTTCTTGTAATGGATTTTGTATCTGAAATCAAAAACATTTAGTGAAATATATTTTCTCATCCAAATACATATTTTAGTCAACGATTTACCTCCTATTTTCTGTAACATGGTTACCAACTAGGAGCATATGTTCTAACATTTAAAGTACTAAATACATCAGCTGCTCAATAATATACTATTTCCCACAATGTTCTATTCTATTCAACAAATACTGCTTATTTGTTTTTTAAAGAGATGTTTGCTCCAGGATACATGCATTCACTGGAGAGACAGAGGGATACAGAGAGACAAAAAAGCGAAAAATCACCCCCAAGGGGGATGGCCACACTGCATTCCCTTCTCCATTTTCTTCCTGGAATCCTAGGTACTCATGTACACACATGTGGCATGAGTTTTATGTTGCCGGATCTGGGACTCAAACTGCATTCAACTATGTGGGAGTCCAGTGATGTAATCATTATGCCATCTGCTTGTCCCAACAAATACTTCTTTGTTAGCTACAGTGTGCAAAGCATTACGGTAGGCCTTGTAGAGAATGCAAACTGAAGAGGCAGTCCACTGTCTTAGAATCAGGAAACTTAACTTCTAATCCCAGCTCTGCCACTTAGAACTACAGTTGTGTGACCCAGAGATTCCATTCAGAGCATAGATCCTAGATTCTATAATCTGTAAGGTGACTTTTAGCCACAATATAGTTCAAGTCAATTAGCAAAATATTTTATATCTCTTAGAAATTCACCTTATTCTATGGGGGGGTGGGTTGAAACTTTTGCAGAAATAAAAGAGTAAGAAAACAGAATTATATTAGTAAAAAAAAAGAATGATGTAGAGATTCGAAAGAAAGGACTATCGTATCGATGAAGGATGACATTAATAGCTTCATTGAGGAGTAGCCTTGAAGGATTAGGCCTTTGATAGGCAGAAATAAGGATCATAGGAACTACTCTGGTCCAAATAAGGATTTTTTTATCCTGGATATTACTCAGGATTTATTACTGGCAAAGTGAAGGTGGCAGAAACTCAGCTTTTGAAGGATTTTTTATCAGCGTATTTTTGAAGCAGCTTGTCAATGGGTAGAGACTGGAGCTGTAGATAATGAAACTGAAAGGGAAATGATGGATGAAGACTATAGGGAGAGGTCATAGGGGTGGAATTTGTCCACAAATGCCTATAGCAGCTGTCTCTTACATTTCTATAATGCTTGCCAATCTCCAAAGTGCTTTAATATCACTTATCTTGATCAAATGAGAGTATATCTGAGCTATTAAGAGCATGGCTTTGGACTCAAACAGACCTGGGTTTATGTACGAGCTCTGTCACATACCAGTGGAACAAAGCTGACCAGTCACTTGACCTCTTATGCTTTAGTTTCCTCATTTGTAAAATAGAGATACCAACTGCCTTAGAGATGGCAATAGGGTTAAAATAAGATTGTGTGTACAAAACACTTAGCTAAGTGACTGGCACAAATAATTGAACATACTCAAAAATGGTAGGTAAGAAGTAGTATGTCAGCTGTTGTTCTTCCTGTTAGCAGAAAGTCAAAACTGAGGCTATGAGATTCTGTGATATTTATAGGATCTAGTAGTGTTCCTATTACACCAGTGACTCCCAGCAAAAGTTTTTGGCCCACACCCTCTCCCTGGGAGGGATCTATGAAGGTAATAATGAGACTCAATGAGTCATTTTCAATATTTGAAAAGAGCCTAACAGAGAGCATTCATTTACTTGTAATAAATTATACCAACTGACTAAAATGTCAAGTATCTTTGCTTTAGCCTGTAACTATATCAACTCATTTTGGTAATACTGGCTAGCTCTTGCTGATGGGAAACTGATTGGCAGATGTGTATGTCTTTGATGAATAGGAATGTGGGAAATGAACTTTATATCACAAATGCAGTTGATGTGGGAGATATTTCTCTAAAGATTGGGAAGACATAGAAGAAAAATAAAATATTACCTTGCTGCTGAAACTATTGCAAAGCATTGCAATATACCATGTTTCCTCTCTGACTCAGGGATTGGGAGAGAAAGGGAATATAAAGATAGGAAGTTGTGGTCAGAGGGAGTTTCAGTATGACTGTTTAAAGGTAAGTTGTTTTCTTATACCAAGCATTGCTTGAAATGAGGATGTGATTAGTGGTTTCCTCCTGTGAGGAGATGTAGAAACTGAGGCCCAAAGAGGAGTAAGGAATGTGACAAGTTGAAAGAACCAGGTTATAACAGAGCTAAGATTCCTTTCTTTCTCTCTTTCTTTTTTTAAAATTTTATTATTTTTTCTTTTCGCTCTCTCTCTCTCTCTTTTTTTTTAAGGTTTTTGCCATAGGGCACATGTGCTTGCCAGAGAGAAAGAGAAATACAGTGAGAGGGAAAGTGAGAAATTACCCCATACCCCCAGGGAAATGACCGTGCCTCAATCCTCTCTCCACTATTCTCCTCCTGGCATTTTGGGCACGTGAGGATGCACGCACATGATCCTACATGAGTTTCAAGCCACCAGATCAGGAACTCAGACCATGGTCAGTCATGTGGAAGTCCAGCACCTTAACCACTATGCCACCTGCTGGCCCCAGAGCTAGTATTTCAACCAAGACTTTTGACTCTCTGTTCTATTATTCTCTTCATTTCATGGCAGAGAAATAAAACCATTTTGTCTTGAACTTATCACAGTGTCCACAGTGACATTTCCTCAGGCCTGATTTTAATATTGATTTCTCCTAGTCAACGAGAGAAAACATTTGTTAGAAGATGAATAAAAATGCAATTAGGATCTTAGAGACAGCTAAACATACAAAAGTCTCTTTATTGACTTGAAAGTACAGATCACTAGATTGTGCTTTGAAGCTGTACTGAGAATTTTCTGTTTCAACTTCACTCTGCGGTTAATACAAATACAGTAGGTTTAGGGTGACGAGGGGGATGAATAGTAATAATAACTATTATTTTCTAAGTGCCCACCATGGCCAAGAACATTATTCATGCATCCCTACCTATTAGTGCATTCTGTGAACCAGATATTATTCTAGGAAGTGATACTGACATGAACAAGACAGACAAAAGCCTCTACCCTCATTGAGCTCATAGTTGTTTATGTTTGTTTTGTTTTATTGAGCTGTTTTGTTATTCTAAGGCTTTTTGCATGGATCTCACAACAACTCTATAAAGTAGGTACTATTATTATTCTCAGTTTACAAATGAGGAAGTAGGCAGTTATTAAGCTATTTGCTCAAGGAATATTAAATTTGAAAGGTGAACTAAGATCTCACTCCTGAGTGAATGTTTTTCTATTATTCTTTTTCTGATTCTACTCCCCACTATGTTGCCTGACCGGAGGACTTCTTTCTGCCACTACTCTCAACATCCTCTTCTCATATCTGTCATTCCTTTATATCATAATACAGAAAACATGTAAGTCAGGAAACCAAATACAGAGGCAAAATGCATTCATGTTGAAGCAAAATGTGTGTAGAATTGCTCACGCACTAAACTGAGAGGGGACTATGGGGGAGATTACAAAGATATTTTATGTTAATAGACATTTATTGACTGCTTACTGTGTGGTAGCCAGTACATATGTTACACTTTTTTTTTTTTTTTGTGTGACCCAGAGATTCCATTCAGAGCATAGATCCTAGATTCTATAATCTGTAAGGTGACTTTTAGCCACAATATAGTTCAAGTCAATTAGCAAAATATTTTATATCTCTTAGAAATTCACCTTATTCTATGGGGGGGTGGGTTGAAACTTTTGCAGAAATAAAAGAGTAAGAAAACAGAATTATATTAGTAAAAAAAAAGAATGATGTAGAGATTCGAAAGAAAGGACTATCGTATCGATGAAGGATGACATTAATAGCTTCATTGAGGAGTAGCCTTGAAGGATTAGGCCTTTGATAGGCAGAAATAAGGATCATAGGAACTACTCTGGTCCAAATAAGGATTTTTTTATCCTGGATATTACTCAGGATTTATTACTGGCAAAGTGAAGGTGGCAGAAACTCAGCTTTTGAAGGATTTTTTATCAGCGTATTTTTGAAGCAGCTTGTCAATGGGTAGAGACTGGAGCTGTAGATAATGAAACTGAAAGGGAAATGATGGATGAAGACTATAGGGAGAGGTCATAGGGGTGGAATTTGTCCACAAATGCCTATAGCAGCTGTCTCTTACATTTCTATAATGCTTGCCAATCTCCAAAGTGCTTTAATATCACTTATCTTGATCAAATGAGAGTATATCTGAGCTATTAAGAGCATGGCTTTGGACTCAAACAGACCTGGGTTTATGTACGAGCTCTGTCACATACCAGTGGAACAAAGCTGACCAGTCACTTGACCTCTTATGCTTTAGTTTCCTCATTTGTAAAATAGAGATACCAACTGCCTTAGAGATGGCAATAGGGTTAAAATAAGATTGTGTGTACAAAACACTTAGCTAAGTGACTGGCACAAATAATTGAACATACTCAAAAATGGTAGGTAAGAAGTAGTATGTCAGCTGTTGTTCTTCCTGTTAGCAGAAAGTCAAAACTGAGGCTATGAGATTCTGTGATATTTATAGGATCTAGTAGTGTTCCTATTACACCAGTGACTCCCAGCAAAAGTTTTTGGCCCACACCCTCTCCCTGGGAGGGATCTATGAAGGTAATAATGAGACTCAATGAGTCATTTTCAATATTTGAAAAGAGCCTAACAGAGAGCATTCATTTACTTGTAATAAATTATACCAACTGACTAAAATGTCAAGTATCTTTGCTTTAGCCTGAAATTATATCAACTCATTTTGGTAATACTGGCTAGCTCTTGCTGATGGGAAACTGATTGGCAGATGTGTATGTCTTTGATGAATAGGAATGTGGGAAATGAACTTTATATCACAAATGCAGTTGATGTGGGAGATATTTCTCTAAAGATTGGGAAGACATAGAAGAAAAATAAAATATTACCTTGCTGCTGAAACTATTGCAAAGCATTGCAATATACCATGTTTCCTCTCTGACTCAGGGATTGGGAGAGAAAGGGAATATAAAGATAGGAAGTTGTGGTCAGAGGGAGTTTCAGTATGACTGTTTAAAGGTAAGTTGTTTTCTTATACCAAGCATTGCTTGAAATGAGGATGTGATTAGTGGTTTCCTCCTGTGAGGAGATGTAGAAACTGAGGCCCAAAGAGGAGTAAGGAATGTGACAAGTTGAAAGAACCAGGTTATAACAGAGCTAAGATTCCTTTCTTTCTCTCTTTCTTTTTTTAAAATTTTATTATTTTTTCTTTTCGCTCTCTCTCTCTCTCTTTTTTTTTAAGGTTTTTGCCATAGGGCACATGTGCTTGCCAGAGAGAAAGAGAAATACAGTGAGAGGGAAAGTGAGAAATTACCCCATACCCCCAGGGAAATGACCGTGCCTCAATCCTCTCTCCACTATTCTCCTCCTGGCATTTTGGGCACGTGAGGATGCACGCACATGATCCTACATGAGTTTCAAGCCACCAGATCAGGAACTCAGACCATGGTCAGTCATGTGGAAGTCCAGCACCTTAACCACTATGCCACCTGCTGGCCCCAGAGCTAGTATTTCAACCAAGACTTTTGACTCTCTGTTCTATTATTCTCTTCATTTCATGGCAGAGAAATAAAACCATTTTGTCTTGAACTTATCACAGTGTCCACAGTGACATTTCCTCAGGCCTGATTTTAATATTGATTTCTCCTAGTCAACGAGAGAAAACATTTGTTAGAAGATGAATAAAAATGCAATTAGGATCTTAGAGACAGCTAAACATACAAAAGTCTCTTTATTGACTTGAAAGTACAGATCACTAGATTGTGCTTTGAAGCTGTACTGAGAATTTTCTGTTTCAACTTCACTCTGCGGTTAATACAAATACAGTAGGTTTAGGGTGACGAGGGGGATGAATAGTAATAATAACTATTATTTTCTAAGTGCCCACCATGGCCAAGAACATTATTCATGCATCCCTACCTATTAGTGCATTCTGTGAACCAGATATTATTCTAGGAAGTGATACTGACATGAACAAGACAGACAAAAGCCTCTACCCTCATTGAGCTCATAGTTGTTTATGTTTGTTTTGTTTTATTGAGCTGTTTTGTTATTCTAAGGCTTTTTGCATGGATCTCACAACAACTCTATAAAGTAGGTACTATTATTATTCTCAGTTTACAAATGAGGAAGTAGGCAGTTATTAAGCTATTTGCTCAAGGAATATTAAATTTGAAAGGTGAACTAAGATCTCACTCCTGAGTGAATGTTTTTCTATTATTCTTTTTCTGATTCTACTCCCCACTATGTTGCCTGACCGGAGGACTTCTTTCTGCCACTACTCTCAACATCCTCTTCTCATATCTGTCATTCCTTTATATCATAATACAGAAAACATGTAAGTCAGGAAACCAAATACAGAGGCAAAATGCATTCATGTTGAAGCAAAATGTGTGTAGAATTGCTCACGCACTAAACTGAGAGGGGACTATGGGGGAGATTACAAAGATATTTTATGTTAATAGACATTTATTGACTGCTTACTGTGTGGTAGCCAGTACATATGTTACACTTTTTTTTTTTTTTTTGGTGTGGACCCTTGCCAAAGAGACAGAGAGAGACAGAAAGGGAGAAATTACCTCCCAGAGGGGATAGCCATGCCACAGTCCCTTCTCCTCCATTCTTCTCTTGGGGTCTTGTGCACACATGCACCTACACCTGGTGTGAGTTCTAAGTTGCCAGATTTGGGACTCAAACCATGGTTGACTACGTGGAAGTCCAGTGACACAACCATTACACATCTGCTGGTCCCACATTTTGTATATTTTATTACATTTAATTCTTACCACAACCTTATAGGTAGATATTGGTATTATTATTATCTCCATTACCTAGATGCAGAAACTCAAGACAGAAAAATTAAATTACTTGCCATGAGCCCTCAGATTATAAGGGGCAGAAAAGAGATCAAAATCAATCAATTTCCAGAGTATGCTCATAGTCACTAGGACAGTATTTACAACATAATACACAGTACCATAAGAACTGGATTATTTTAGATATCCAGGTGTGATAAGATAAAGGTATAAACTAGGTCAGTAGCAATGAGGACAGAAGAAAGATATAAATACAAAAGACATTTTAGAGAAAGAAGCCACTGAATTTGCTGTTTCAGGTTTGAATGACAAAGAGAGTGTAGAGATTTATTTATCCCATGGTTTTGGAGGCTCAAGGGGCCATATCTGGTGAGAGTCTTCTTGCTAGTATATATTATAGTGGAGGGCAAGACAGAGCTTGTGTACAGCAGAGCTTGTCTCTGTCTCATTTCTTCTCCTTATAAACCCACAAGGACTCAATCACAGGTTCTCTACCCTGATGCCTTGTCACTTCCCAAAGACCTCAACTTTTACTACCATAATTGGATTGTCTCAACTTTTTAAAATGCCATTACAATGGCTCACCAAATTTTAACATATGAATTTTGGGGAGATGCATTCACACCATGGCAGATAGATTTTTTTCTAGTTTAAAGAGCTCAAAGACTTGGGGAGAGAAAATAATTTGGTTTCTGACATTCTTAGATAGGCTGATGATAACATGTGCATGTAGAAGTTGTTACTAAGTGGGTGAAATATAGGACATAAACAGATTTGAAAAAAGAGCCAGACTCTTGGCAGAAGAGACTTATGAAGAGAGATGATGATGAGAACCTAGATGAAGCAAAGGCTTACTCCATATTGATATTTCCTCTTTTCATGATATTAGTATTACAAAAACATTTAACCTTAGGGCTGGCCTATAATGCAGTGGTTAAGCACTGTGCAGAGGAAGTCTAATCTCACTTTACCAGCCAGGGTTCGAGTCCTGGCCTTGGTGGCTTGAAAAATTGCCAGACATTCAAATATCCAAACCCAAGAAATACAAAGGACCTCACATAGAATGGAGCCAAGATGATCATAGCCAAGGCATATCATAGCCAGACTGATCAAATCACAGACAGAGATAAGATACTAAAATTAGCAAGAGAGAAACATCAAGTTATTTTCAAAGGCTATCCCATCAGGCTAACATCAGACTCCTCATCAGAAGCAATGCAAGCAA
>NW_006206561.1:847185-850632 GCF_000334495.1 Tupaia belangeri chinensis
TGTTGAAAGTGTTATGTACAAAACAATTCCAACCAAGAATACTATATCTGGCAAGATTATCCTTCATATGGGAAGAAAAGACAAAAAACATTCTCAGATAAACAAAACCTGAAAGAATTTACCAATGCTAGCCACCTCTTCAAGAAGTTCTGAAGGGAGTGCTATATCAGGAAAACTAAAGACAGACAGACAGAAATAAAAGAACAAAAATGACCAAAAAATGGTCAACTTAATATTGGGGACAAGTCTGAAAATATTAATAATAACTTGAATGTTAACTTCCAGAATTTAAATGGAAAGATCAGACCATAGTAACACTGCAAATTCAACAAGAGAGATTAATTACATGAGACTGAACTGGTGACATAGAATTCTATGACTTTTGACTAAAACATTACTGATTTTCTTCTATGCTTTATCTACCAGATTTAAGGATTTTTGTTTTCTTTTGAATTGTTAATAGGTTCAGCAATTTGTTGATTTTTTAATTGGAGGATAAACTTTTCTCCCTTCCTGTCTGCAATTAGAAAATATTGGTGAACACTCTTATTTTGTAGTAGAGTGGTAATCTGCATAACATCAATAATACAATAATATCTGATGCCTTGCATCAGAAATTGAATCCTTATGGGGCTTTCTGCAAATAACAGACCAAATTGAAACAAAACTTCTTTTTTTTTTTTTTTTTGCAAATAAGTTAGTTTACACCTCTCTTTAGTAAAAGGGGGAATAGAGAGAGAAAAAAATGTTTCAGAAGAAAATTACAATGCACTTTTCATTAGATTTTAGCTTTTCCTGTATTTTAAGTTTAATTAAGATCTTTAGTGAATCAATAAAAGGTGGAAAAAAAAGTTTAGTATGGGATGGAGGAAGGGGAAAGGAAAAAAAGTAAAAGTACATTTTATTGACAAAAAAATGAGAAGCTATTTGCTGATGAAAATGTATATAGTAATATCTTTGTCTTGATGGATATTCATAGTATCCATACTGGAAAAAGCAATGTTGTACACTGTAAAGATACATGTGATTAAATGGAAAGGAAGGAAGGAAGGAAGGAAGGAAAGAAGCAAAGAAGGAAAGAAGAAAGAAAAAAAAAAGAGAAAAAAAATACAATCACCAGGTCTGTGTGTGCATGCTCAGGACACTGACAGGATGGAGTATTGGATTAAAAATGATTGTGATGTGTCTAGGCTCTCTTGGGGAGTATGTGTTCTCTCTCTCTCGGTCATGTGCCCACATGCTCATTGATATAAGAAAAAATAGATTCAACCTTAGATTTAACTTCTTCTAGGCTATGCTGTTCCCTGGATTCCTCAGGAGCTTTCTTTACCAGTTTCACACTATAATAGGATGCAGTCCCGTTCAGGAAAAGAACCAGTTAACAAATTAGGCCTTTGAAGGAAGAAAACTTCCTGCATAGCCTAAATTATGTTTATTATACATTGTATAAAATTCCAGATAGGTATTGAATTACTTTTAAATTCTTAAATGTAAACTTATTATACAAAAATAGACTTCAAATGAAACATGAATAAAACCACAAAATTGATAAATTTAAAAGTAATGTTATTTAGATTTTACTTTAAGAAAAAAAAACAAAACAGTAAAGCTATGTACTGATTGATAGTGTAAGTTCTTTGAATTGCATGTGACCAGACTACTGCATGCTTCCATGTGAGGTGCTTCAATTTCTCATATTTTTTTTAGGTTTTTGCCATAGAGTGTGTGTGCTTGCTGGAAAGAGACAGAGAGGAAAGTGAGAAACCACTCTCCAGGGGTGATGGCCATGTTGTAACCCCTTCTCCTCCATTCTCCTCTTAGGATTTTGGGCACACATACCTGGCTTGATTTTCAAGCTGCCAGTTCCAGGATTTGAAACACAGTCAGCGATGTGAGAATTCAGTGCCTTAATCACTATGCCACCTCTGGCGCCCTCCCCATCAATTTTTAATTATAGTTTTAATTGACATATAATTGTTGTACATAATTATGGGGTACATTGTGGTTTTGAATATATGCGTGGGGCCAGCTCTGTGTCCTGGTGCATAAAGCAGCTGAATTTTACCTGGCTGACCATGAGGTTTGAGTCCTGGACTTAGTTACTTGAGAAATATGCTTGGCACATGTGCATGTATGCCCCAAATCTCAACAGGAAAATAAAGGAGAAGGAATTGAGGTATGACCATTCCCCATGTGGGGTACTTTATTTTCTCTCTCTTTCTCTGTCTCTTTGTCCCTTTCTGATAAGTACATGGCATCTTCTAGCATGGTACACACACACAAAAAATAAACAATATATACATATAATAGTGTATATAATATGTAATGGTCAAATGATAGATATGAACAAATTCACCATCTCAACTACTTATTATTACTTTTTATTGTGAACATTTGAGATCCTCTTATAGCTGTTTTGAAATATATATTATAATGATTGTCATCAATTATGGCTTTTCTTTCCACTTTTTTTTTATTATTTGTACTATAGTGTACCAAGATGTCTGCTGATTCTCATTTGACATGAAAGTATTGCTTGTATACATTTATATATAGTACTCAGTGCCAGTGCAATCATAAACATGCAAGAGCTGACCTTTAAATCATGAGGCAGTACCTAGTTATGAGGTGATCACTTAAAAGATCGAAATATATTTTGCAGATTTACTTTGATTGCAACATCAAGACTGAAACATACACCCACATAAAATGTTCTCATAGAAAAGTCAAGCCCTCCCAAAACTCTAATTTGAAATATACTAATTTGAAGATAAAAGATATATAAAGACTTGCTGTGCCTTAAATTAGGACATTTCTCAAGCACTACAAAACTCAATTTGACCGAATTATTCATATAATGATAGTGAGATCTCAACCTGGTTCTGACACTATCATGTTATGGGACCTTAAACATTTCTTTACCTTCTGGCTTTCAGTTTTCTCATCTATTAAATGGGAACTGGGAAGGAAGAGACCAGATATACTGCAGTGCAGTCTCCAAGGTTCCTTATGGCTTTCAAGTGAACCATCCTCTTGAGGTTCAGAGTAGATGGTACATGTAACTGTATATGTATATACACTTACTCATATAATATTAATGCAATGGATTTCAGTTCATTTGCTAAAACACAGCATGATTTCAATTCTTTATTAAGAATAGTCTTTTCTCACAAGTGTGTAAGAACACAAAGTATCTGTTTTTTTGTTCCTGGCTGATTTCACTTAGCATAATTTGCTCAAGGCTCATCCATGTTGCCGCAAATGGCATGATTTCTTTTTTGTTTGCTTATTTGTTTAAGACAGGGTCTCACCATGTCATGATCCTTCTGCCTCAGCTTTCCAGCTGGAACTGTAGGTATGCACACCATACCTGGCTCTTTTTATAAATTGGAGTCACTGTGGCCAAGCTTTTCTCACTCTTTTTTTTTTAAGAGTTTTTTTTTTTTT
>NW_006206561.1:850672-883540 GCF_000334495.1 Tupaia belangeri chinensis
TGCGCTCGCCAGACAGACAGAGAGAGACAGAGAGACAGAAAGCGAGAAATCACCCCCCAGGGGGGATGGCCATGATGCAATCCCCTCTCCTCCATTCTCCTTTTGGGATCTTGGGCACGCACGCACACGTGCCCGGTGTCAATTTTAAGGGACTGGATCTGGGATGCGAACCGTGGTCGACTACATGGGAATCCAGCGACATAGCCATTACGCTAACTGCTAGTCTCTCTGGCCAAGCTTTTGAGAAAGGTCATTCAACTGCTCTCACTAAAAATCAAGCATTAGTTTTGACTGCTTGCTCACAGAGAGAGTTTCTTATAACTAGAGCTCTTTTACACTTGCTTGATCAGTCAAAGGCTATGAGGAAATGAACCAGACCCTCTTTGGAGATTCCTTCTTCTCACCCTTCCCACCTGGCTCTTGGCACCAGGAAGGTTTTTATCTTCCTTATGCTACCCAGATATAAGATAGAAGTTCACCATCAGAATGGGACACTAAATCCCACTAAGTCAATATCTGGACAGTGCATCCAGATATGGATGCTAATTCCTTCAAAGACCACCCTGGGCATGTGTGATGAGATAATTAAATTTCTCACCTCAGTGAGATATCCAAGCCAGCACAGGATAAAGCTCTAGAAACCAAACAGGCCAGATACTATGATAGACTGCCCCCCTGCTAAATATTCATTACCAACTCTTAGAATAAATGTCGTATCTAGCCCCATACCCAGTGCAGTTGTCCTTCTCTGACAACTGCCTTCCTGCATGTCTTTCAGGCATGGGGGTGTATTTTTTTTCTATTAAAAAATCTTTACTGTTCTATTAAAATCTCTCTTCCCCTATTTTATATGTTCATAGTTTTTCATTCTGTATCTGAGTACAGGTCTCTATCTTAGAGATTTGGACATGAAGAACCCAGGATTTCACACAACAGAGCTCAACTCCCCCATCCTATGGTAGCACTCTTTGCAGACAACTCATTCCCTTCAAGCTCCTTTTGAGCAGCTCTAAGCTTGTCAGTGAGCTGGCATATCTCCTTCATATCCTGGCTAGTCCTTCTGCAAGCCACTTCCCTGTTCTCACATAAAGTCAGCTTCCCAGTAACTTAACAAGCCTAAATAAAAACAAGAAGCCCAAAAAAAGCCTCTTTGTTTTTTTTTTTGGAGAGACTTTTGCTATAGGGCGCGTGCGCTCGCCAGACAGACAGAGAGAGACATAGAGACAGAAAGCGAGAAATCACCCCCCAGGGAGGATGGTCACGCCGCAATCCCTTCTCCTCCATTCTCCTCTCAGGATCTTGGGCACGCACGTACACGCGCCCGGCGTGAGTTTTAAGCCACCGGGTCCAGGACGCGAACCATGATCGACTACGTGGGAGTCCAGCAACATAGCCATTACACTAACTGCTGGTTCCCAAAGCCTCTTTGATCTATCAGTTTTTCATTGGCAATCCATTTTCTAGGACAAACTGGAGCTCTGACCCCCTTTCCCTCCTTTAATAAACTCTCCACTTCAATATTCCTTCTCTGTGTCCACATCTCAAATTCTTCATAAGCATGACACAAAGGATTGGGGTTCACTGCTGTTGCTACCTTGAATGTTGGGCCTATGCACCCCAACTTCTTGAATCATAATTTTCCTGCCTTAGCCTCCATGAATTGCTAGTATTACAGGCACACGCCTCAATATTGGCCTTTAGATTGGACTGGGAATTGACTCTGGACCTCCCACGTGGTCCCTACATGTAAATTATAGCATCTTAGTGTTGTGTACCACCAAGAATGAGCCAGGAATTAATAATTTTTAATGGACAAATAAAAAGTATGAATTGAAAATAAAAATCTCACTTACCCCACAGCTATTATAGTCCCATAAAATTACAAAATAAGATTTTAAAGGAATAGCATTTTGACTTCTGTTTTGGGTATTTAATAAGAAATTATTGGGACCAGCAGTTAGCATAATGACTATGTCACTGGACTCCCATGTAGTCGACCCCAGTTTGAGTCCCGGACCCGGTGGCTTAAACTCACACCAGGTGCGTGTGCATGCATGCCCAAGATCCCGAGAGGAGAATGGAGGAGAAGGAATTGTGGCATGGCCATCCTCTCTGGGGGGTGATTTCTTGCTTTCTGTCTCTCTGTTTCTCTCTTTCTTTCTGGCAAGCGCACATGTCCCATAGCAAAAACCTCTCAAAAAATAAATTATTATCCTTATTACTATGTTATTGTTCATAACGACTTTCATTGTGTGCATTTTCTTTTTTTTAAAAAAAAATTAAATTTTATTTATTATCATTTTTCAATTTTGGCCAGAGAGAGAGAGAGACAGACATAGAGAAAGGGAGAGTGAGAAAGAAAGGGAGAGTGAGAAAGCAACTGCCAGGTCCAGGACACAAACTGTGGTCAGCCATGTGGGAGTCCAACTCCTCAACTACCACACCACCTGCTGGCCCCTATTGTGTGCATTTTCTATAAAAATGTATCTTTCTTAATGATTATCAGTGTATAGTTCTGTTGCATTTCATTTATTCATCACAGTAATCAGAACCATTTCCTTTGTATGAAACATAAAATTAAAGTATAAGTGAAACATATAGTAGTAGTGTATAATTATTTCAGTATGACATATAATTTTAATAAAGATTTATTTTCAAATTAGGGATTAAAGGACTTGGCATTTATAAGGCACTTTTTTTTTTTTTGGAGAGATTTTCACTGTAGGGTGCGTGCGCTCGCCAGACAAACAGAGAGAGACATAGAGACAGAAAGCGAGAAATCACCCCCCAGGGTGGATGGTCACGCCGCAATCCCTTCTCCTCCATTCTCCTCTCGGGATCTTGGGCACGCACGCACACGCGCCCGGCGTGAGTTTTAAGCCACCGGGTCCGGGACACGAACCGCGGTCGACTACGTGGGAATCCAGCGACATAGCCATTACACTAACTGCTGGTTCCCTTATAAGGCACTTTTAAAAATTAAAACATTTTCAACTTCTGAAGAATTTAAGATAATTTACAAAATAAAACGATTGGCTTATATTATGCTTTGTGTCTCCAGGAAACTGGTAATTGAAGAAAACAAGCTAGTCTATAAAAGAATAAATTAGTAACTCTGACCATGTCAGCTGCCATGTATTTTTTTGTAAAGCATTCAGAGTACACATTGTCATCCTGATAAATATCACAAGAAGTTTTGGGACAAAACAAATACTTTATCA
Organism: Tupaia belangeri chinensis; assembly: GCF_000334495.1. Taxonomy (NCBI): domain Eukaryota; kingdom Metazoa; phylum Chordata; class Mammalia; order Scandentia; family Tupaiidae; genus Tupaia; species Tupaia belangeri. Next base: position 853,894 of record NW_006206561.1, read on the forward strand.
AAACAGAAATGATTTTTTTCATGAATAATGACTCAATGTTAATACCTATAATAAGACAAAATGAATTGTTGTGACTAGCGATTTCTGCAAACATTATATTTTTTATAAATCAGCTTCTTTAAGCCTATTAGTGGATAGATCTTTATAATGCACATCTTAATTTCCCCATGTTGTAAAAACAAGCCAGTTTGACCATTGGAAACATGAAAACTGTAAGCATATTCTATGAAGAGGCAGATGCACTAATGGTCTAATTTATTACTGAAAATAGTGGAAAACTTGCATCTGTCAATCTCTTAGTGACTATTTTACTCTTTGAAATCACTCATTAATTAGGAGAAAGTCTACATTTTCTTGTGTCTAGATTTATCAGAGGTTTTTTTTGCATATCTCTCTTGTCTGTAGTTTATGTAATACAACCTGATTGCATCTTGTTATCATTTTGTCTTGATTTGTTTTGTGTCTTATTACATAAAAGGGGTACTAATCTTTGGGAATTAGTTTCTTATTAGAGTCAATTGAGATTTTCAACATGAGATGAAAGCTTGTGTTTTTTATTATCAATAATTGGCTGCAAAGGAATTCTGAGCATGATATATTATCAGTATAAATTATTATGTTTTAATTTTAATGTGTTTTTTTGATATATGCTCACAGGAGTTATTTTCTTCCTGCTTAGTTTTCATAGATGATTTTTTTCCTTCCCACTCCATTCCTAGGGTGGATTCCAAGATATATTATCTGTTTGATAATGTAATGATTTTGTTATTTGTTGCTATTGTCAATTTATAGAATACTTTATTCATAATTTTAATGTTTCTTTGACATGAAGCAGATTGTGAGATTGAGTTGAGGTCAATTTAGCATTGAAATGAAATGATAATTTTAGTACTGACCAGCAGTTGGCACTTATTTGCCCAATCTGCAGATAACCTAAGAAAAGATACTACCTTACTTGATTTATTGGCCTCCTCACTCTTTTCTACAGCCAGGATCTGGGTATTAAGTTGCCATTTTTCCTATACATCAGTCCATTGGAGTCCCTAGCTTAGTGACCAAATGCTACTGTGTTGTGATTGCTTGGGATTGATTTATGTACAGCTGTTAGGCAAGAACCATTCAGGATCAGAGAATGTCTTAGACATGTTTCCTCAGGATGGTTGCACTCACTTTTCCTGGGTAGAAACTTGAGACTACTCAGACATAGGTTTGATAAACAACAAAGTGCTCACCGCATGTTGTTCTTTGTTGGGAATTTCTGATATTCTAGGTCAGAATAAAGGTAGAGGATGTTTCACTTTGCTCTGTCTGTACTAGCAGCTGGGATCTCTTAATATTTTTCTTTTTAAAATTATTTCCAAGGTGGGACCAGCAGTTAGCGTAATGGCTATGTTGCTGGACTCCCACGTAGTTGACCGCGGTTCAAGTTCTGGACCCAGCGGCTTAAACTCACGCCAGGCGCATGTGCGTGCGTGCCCAAGATCCTGAGAGGAGAATGGAGGAGAAGCGATTGTGGCGTGGCCATCCCTCCTAGGGGGTGATTTCTTGCTTTCTATCTCTCTCTTTCTGGCGAGCGCACACGCCCTATAGCAAAAACCTCTCCAGAAAAAAAAATATATTTCCAAGGTGATGAATGAATACTTGTTAGTAGAGCATTCACATTTAGGTAGTGCTCATATACTTGATCATCTAAATTAGTAAACTTATGCTGTCCTGAGAATGAAAGTAGTTACTGCTTGTAATTATGCTGTGACCACTGGCATGAATTTGGGCTCTCTCAGGAAAATGGCATCATATGGTCTGCTCATCTTGGGAACAAAAGCCTTGCCTCCCCACAAATTTCTCCAACCCCACCTCTCTCCACCCCATGGAGATGTTCTATAAGACACATGCAGGCCAGGTTCTCTTCGATCATGTTGATTTGTGTTCCAGTGTCTGGAATCACTTAACACATACCATTTTCCACTTATATTTTTTAAAAGTAGTCAAAACCAGATTTTTTATCATGTGTTTCCCTGTTTTCCTTCTGTTCGTTATGCCTCTTTAACAAAGTTAGAGAATAAAGAAAAATGATACCATGTTCTTTAACACTAGTCATATCATTTCGTTATGTAAACCACTTCAGTGGATCCCTGTCACCACAGCTTTTGTGATCTTGCCCCAGTCCCAACTACCACCCTTCTTTATCTGCCTCCTTTGACCAATCAGAAATTTCTCCCATTCATGGGGCCAGCAGATTACATAGTGGTTATGTCAATGGACTATCAAATGACTGACTGTGATTTGAGTCCTGGACCTGGTGGCTTGGAAATCATTCTGGGTGTGTGTGCATGTGTGGCCAAGATTCCAGGAGTAGAGTGGAAGAAAAGGAACAGTGGCATTGCTATCTCCCCTGGGGGGAGGGGTTATTTCTCACTTTCCCTCTCACTGTCTCTGTCTCTCTCTCTCTTTATGGCAAGCACACGTGCCCTAAGGCAAAAACCTCTAAGAAAAAAGTTCTCCCATTCACAAGGAAGCATTTTAATGATATAGAAATATTCATTCTGTTACATTCTAGAAATAAGGAATTTGCCTGTGCATCAAAATTATCTCGTCATCAAGCATAGTGACTGACATAAAATTGGTATTTAATAAGTATTGAGTGAAGGAATGAATGAAGATTTAAATGTCCTGAAATAACTTTTATTTATGGCAATCTATGTGTAATATGAAGGAGTATATAACAATCATCATCCTCTTGCTGTGCTTTATTAAGTTTCCTACATTGTTGGCTTTTTATAGCAAAACACAGAGATATTGCTTTATAATATAATTTCTGCTATCTTATGGAACTTTAGTATGCCTAAAAGAAGTTAATGCGTTAGTAAGAGGAAGACATATCCTAGCCCTTAATTAACCACATTTGTTGGTCTCTCTTATCACCATAGGGAGAGACAGAGAACAAGAAAGTGAGAAATCACCCCTAGGACAGATGGCCATGCAGCAATCCCTTCTCCTCTAGCCTCCTCTCAGGATTTTGGGCATGAATGCACATACACCTGGCAACATTTTTTTTTGGGGGGGAGAGGTTTTTGCTACAGGGCACATGTGCTCGCCAGAAAGACAGAGACAGAGAGACAGAAAGCAAGAAATCACTCCCCCAGGGAGTATGGCCATGCCGCAATCCCTTCTCCTCCATTCTCCTTGGGATCTTGGACACACATGCACATGCTCACAGCCTGAGTTTAAGCCACTGCATCTGGTAGTTGAACCGCAGTTGACTACATGGAAGTTCAGCGACATAGCCATTATGCTAACTGCTGGTCCCCCGGTGACATTTTTCAAGACACCAAATTTGGATCCCAAACCATGGTCGGCCATGTGGGAATCCTGATGGCCCCCCAAATTTCATTGTTTTACAATTCATTATGAGGAGAACTTCCTCACAGAGTTAAAAGTATTTGTGGTATAAGTTTTTGCCTTTGATACATCTAGGGTGAAAAGCTAACTTTGTAAATATGCATTCCAGATAAAGTTTTTCAAATAAGTCTAGTGAGTAAGAAACCCTTTGACAAAAACTGAATTTATAAAATCAATAACTAATGAAAATACATGGTGAAATAAATCAAAGAACTAGACTCACTAATCTCATATGAACTTTATATTATAGTATACAAAACAGTTACAAGGCCAGCAGATGGCATAGTGGTTATACCGCTGGACTCCCATGGCTGATCATGGTTCAGGTCATGGAACTGTTGGCTTGAGACTCATGCTGGTCGCATGTGCATGCATGCCCAAGATCTCCAGAGGAGAGTGGAGAAGGGACTGCAGCATGGCCATCCCCTCTGAGGAGTGATTTCTGACTTCCCCTCTCTTTTCAGTGAGTGCATGTACCCTAAGGCAAAAAACTCAACAAACGCACAAACAAACAAAAAGCACCTTTACAAAGCTTTTCTTCATTTAATTCTTGAACCTGTAAGGGATGGGTCTGTAAAGTAGGCATGTCAAATATGGATATTGTTATCCATATTTTACACATGAGGAAACTAGCATGTGGTATTTTGTTCATTTATTAGAGCCAATATAGTTAGGGTTCAAATGAATAATAATTGTGTCATAGGATGCACCAATAAATTTATCAAATCTAAGGAGTCTCAACCTTTAGCACAACTTTGGTTTATTTAAAATGTGTTGATCTCCAAAACCAAGCCCCCAGGCTTGAAGAGGAAAGACTACATCTGAAGATTAGAAAGATAAAGATTAGCTAATCTTCTTGGCTACTTACTCTGCATACTTAACAGGCAGAATGGAAAGGCACTGAGGTTTTATTCAATTGTCCATTTAAATCCTCTCATCGGCATCAGGTCACAAAACTAGTTTGAAATATTCTTAGGAAGCAGAGGTTGTAAAGAAAAATCTTTTACATTACTCTCCTCTCTTAAATAGAAAAACCAAAATGAATAAATGATTGAATGTTACCCTCTAATCTTGACCTCAGTTGATGAAAACCGAGTAGTGCTCTAGACCAGGCACAATCACCTGGTATTTCACCAGTATTTAAATTATTGGATTGTCACCAAAATGTACATCAAGTATTTTTCATATTTAAGACATTGTGCAACATGCCACAGATCCCAGAAGAAGATGAGAAACTTTGACAGTGACATATTTTTGAAGGTGCAAATGGCATATTTGTGAGTTATGAGCCTTATTCTCAGTAGTCCTAATAATATATTTATCCCTCTTAGTGAAAGTGTCTCATAAATCAGTCATGGCAATGTGCAATGTTCTCAACTTCAGGTATGGAGATATATGTATACTTTTTAGATTTTCATTGGTTGTGCTGAAGGGTTATTAAAGGAGTGAGTAGTGTAAGTATTGTGTTTGTGTGTGTGTGTGTGTGTACATGTGCCAGACTTTGATGAAAGCATTAAAAATCTCTAATAGATCCTTTTTTCATACTAACAAATAAATCTGTTGTCTCTATTCTATTTGGCATCCATTCGAAAATTGGGATACCTATTGCAAAATAATTAGAATTAATGTACTAGCTAAGTGGAATTTTCTAAGATTCTGGTAATTCCCATGATGATTTCAAATCAATAAATATTTTTGAGTATATAAAAATATTTATCACCATCTAGACACCTAGATATACCTCATCTTGTTTTGTTCCATTTTCACAGCTACACTGAGGGTGTTTTTATTAACTGCCTTATTTCATAAAAGAGGTAACTAAGGCTCAGAGAATTAAAATGACTTGTCTCTGATTGGAAGATCTTTGACAAATCTTTTAATAATTCTGTACTTCCTGTAAAGTGAGTAAACCAACTTCCCCATATTGCTTGGTAAAATGAGATAATGTTTGTTAAATGGCTTTTGTGTACTGTGAAATACCATGGGTTTTTTGATATTTAGTTTTATGGGAAGTGCTAGATAGTGTAACAAGAAGCCTAAGCATCTCTATTAACAATGAAGAGATATCTATAATTCTTGAATATTTTAAAGGCATGGAGGCTGGGCGCATGGCCTGGTGGATAAGGGAGCTAGATCCCACATGGCCAGCCCCACGTTTTGAATCTCAAATCCAGTGGCTTGAAGCACACACTGGGCACATACATGTGTATGCCCAATATCACAACATGATGGAGAAATGGAGTAGAAGAGATTGTGGTATAACCACACTCCACTGAGTGATACTTTCTCCCTCTCCATCTCTTTGTATTTCTCTGTCTCTCTTTGGCAAGCACATGTGCCCTCTGGCAAGAAAAGAATAGGAAAGAAAAGGAAAAGCAAGAAGTAGCTGTGAGAAAATGATCCTTTTTGATTTGCTAAAATTTATTTTACACTTCAGAATTACGGTTTTTTTTTTGAATTACTTATGTTTGAGTGCATGATCTATGTAGAACTGAAGATCTCTAAATGTCTTAATGTAGCTTCTCATTGCATTCTTGGGATCTGAAAATTCATTTATTCATTCAATCATTTACCATTTCCAAAATCTACAAAGAGGTGACTTTGCCAGACTTTGATGAAAGCATTAAAAATCTCTAATAGATCCTTTTTTCATACTAACAAATAAATCTGTTGTCTCTATTCTATTTGGCATCCATTCGAAAATTGGGATACCTATTGCAAAATAATTAGAATTAATGTACTAGCTAAGTGGAATTTTCTAAGATTCTGGTAATTCCCATGATGATTTCAAATCAATAAATATTTTTGAGTATATAAAAATATTTATCACCATCTAGACACCTAGATATACCTCATCTTGTTTTGTTCCATTTTCACAGCTACACTGAGGGTGTTTTTATTAACTGCCTTATTTCATAAAAGAGGTAACTAAGGCTCAGAGAATTAAAATGACTTGTCTCTGATTGGAAGATCTTTGACAAATCTTTTAATAATTCTGTACTTCCTGTAAAGTGAGTAAACCAACTTCCCCATATTGCTTGGTAAAATGAGATAATGTTTGTTAAATGGCTTTTGTGTACTGTGAAATACCATGGGTTTTTTGATATTTAGTTTTATGGGAAGTGCTAGATAGTGTAACAAGAAGCCTAAGCATCTCTATTAACAATGAAGAGATATCTATAATTCTTGAATATTTTAAAGGCATGGAGGCTGGGCGCATGGCCTGGTGGATAAGGGAGCTAGATCCCACATGGCCAGCCCCACGTTTTGAATCTCAAATCCAGTGGCTTGAAGCACACACTGGGCACATACATGTGTATGCCCAATATCACAACATGATGGAGAAATGGAGTAGAAGAGATTGTGGTATAACCACACTCCACTGAGTGATACTTTCTCCCTCTCCATCTCTTTGTATTTCTCTGTCTCTCTTTGGCAAGCACATGTGCCCTCTGGCAAGAAAAGAATAGGAAAGAAAAGGAAAAGCAAGAAGTAGCTGTGAGAAAATGATCCTTTTTGATTTGCTAAAATTTATTTTACACTTCAGAATTACGGTTTTTTTTTTGAATTACTTATGTTTGAGTGCATGATCTATGTAGAACTGAAGATCTCTAAATGTCTTAATGTAGCTTCTCATTGCATTCTTGGGATCTGAAAATTCATTTATTCATTCAATCATTTACCATTTCCAAAATCTACAAAGAGGTGACTTCCTTCCTTTTCAATTCTTTGAGAATCATCCTTCTTTAATATTTCATTAGCATTATATTAGTCAGACCCTCATCATTTCTGACTTAGACTATCATAGCTGCCTCATAACTGTAGTGCCCCGGTTGTGGAATTCTCATAAAACCACAAGGAGCAGATTCCTCTGTAAGCACACAAGGGTCGTTTTTATTCAGGCTTGAGCCAGGACTCCCAATCTCACCAGCACAGTGGGTCAGAGTTGAGAGCCCTGGTGTTAGTTGGGCTGGTTTTTTTATTTGGCTATTAAGGGGGAGGTCAAGGGGTACTGAGGAATGCACTCAAACAGCTATACATTGGCCGTAGATTTTTTTTTTTTGGAGAGGTTTTTCGCTATAGGGCACGTGCGCTCGCCAGACAGAGAGAGACATAGAGACAGAAAGCGAGAACTCACCCCCCAGGGGGAATGGTCACGCCGCAATCCCTTCTTCTCCATTCTCCTCTCAGGATCTTGGACACGCACGCACACGCGCCCAACGTGAGTTTTAAGCCACCGGGTCCGGGATGCGAACCGAGGTCCACTACGTGGGAGTCCAGTGACATAGCCATTACGCTAACTGCTGGTTCCCTAATTGGCCGTAGATTTTAAGAAGCAAGTTGTCCTTTACTGATTGGTCTTTAGTCCATTAAGTTGGGCAAGAAAGTTACTTCAGGTCTCTGGTATTTCTTTTGTTCTTCTCATTATGACCCTCTCCTACGTGATCGGCTGCCTCCTAGAGATGGTGCTGATTCTCAGCAAGGTGGGTTTAACAAAATGGAGTCTCCCTGAAAGAAGTGGAGTCACTCTGGCCCTTTAATAACTAATCTCCCTTCTTCAGTCTTTCTTTCTTTTACCTATTTAACTGCTATTTACAGATTTACCTTACAGAAACTCCACTTCTTTCATTCAGCAACCAGTAAATATTCTCTACATCATGACCAAATACCTCTGCATTGTTTTTAAGATCTTTCAAATACAACTCCTGCCCATCTATTCTCTTTATGTCTTGTCCCTGACCTTCTGTTCTGGTTCATCTGATTTTCTCATCATTTTCTGCACAAGCTATGCTAATTTTTTCCTTCAAGATTTTGCTCTTGCAATTTTCCTGATAAGGAATGATCTTTCTCCTGTCCTCCTTCTATCCAAATTCTCACCACCAACAGTATTCATCTCAAGTTCAGAATCCTCTGATAACCATATTATAATTATAGCATATATTTTACTAATTAATTGCTCTCTAATTATTTTATATGTGTAGATTTTGTCTCTATAACCAGACTGTAACTGCCCACAAAGCAAAGCAGAATACTACATGGTAAGTACTTAGTAAATCAGTAATATTTTATTAGCTTATTAGCTAGGCAGTGTATAAGCTCTATGAAGAATTTAACATTACCTAATGTGACTGTATCAAATTAAGAATAGTGTATAATGTGGCTGGTGTCCTTTCTTTAATATGGTGTGTGTGGTCTTTTTTTTTTTTTTTTTTTTTTACTCATAAATGTACAAGCTTTCTTTAACCACTAAAATTTTGGTACTAAACGAAACTAGAAACTACTCTCAAAACAGACTGCCTCCTGTGAGGAGGAAAGTATTTTCACACATGGCTGCAAGTATTCTCACACACATCTTCATTTAACCATCATAAAGGATAGAGGTATTCTTCACAAGCTCATTTTAGGAATGAGAAAGTAGAGGCTGAGATGGGAAGATTAAATGAAGGGAAGTTACTTAAACTGAGTCTTTTGTAAGAAAAAAAGGTAAGAGGCAAAGGTACTCCAGACAATACAGATCCCTAGAAAAGAAACATGGTGCATCTTCAGTGCATTCAGTGCCTTATAAATACTATGCAGGGTCTTCCTAAAGTTTATGAAAAATGTATAAGAAACCATGCATAGATTTCAGTTTTTCTTTTTGCATGGAAATAAACTCAAACCTTAATTCCATTTTTTCCATAAACTTTCTGAAGTCCCCTCATACAATATGGTTGGAACGCAATGTTGGTTCAAGGCAAGTGAGGGTAGGAAAATAGAGGTTGTGGTTTGAAAACAAGAAAACCAAAAAAAAATGAAACAAACAAAAAACAAAAAACACAATGAGTCTAAAATTGAGTTTATCACATTTGCTATCTTCTCCCCAACTCCTTATATCATCCTGCTCAGTGATTGTATTATGACTCACCAGTTTCTTAATTTTTTCTTTTTAGGTTTCTTTTTTTCTTTCTCTTTTGAGAGGCACTCCCAACAGGGCCTTACACCATAATCCACTCCTAGTCTCAGGATCAAGGGCACACATGTATGCACCAAGTATCCTCAGGGAGGCCTCAGGACTCAAATCCAAACCTTTCCATGTAGCTTCAGTATTGCTGAGCATTTTGTTACCACTATTCTACAGTGTCTGGCCCATACCAACCCAGTTTCTTAAGCCAGAAATTCAGCTGCCATTCTTTTTTTTTTGGAGAGGTTTTAGCTATAGGGCACTTATGCTCCCCAGAAAGACAGAGAGAGACAGATACAGAAAGTGAGAAATCATCCCTTGGGGGAATGACTACATGGCGATCCCTTCTCCTCCATTCTCCTCTTGGGATCTTGGGCACGCACACGCACCTGGTGTGAGTTTAAGCCACTGGGTCCAGGATTCAAACTGTGGTTGACTACATGGGAGTCCAGTGATGTAGCCATTATGCCATTTGCTGGTCCCTCAACTGACATTCTTAATTCTTCTTTTTCCTTCTCCCCTCTGCACAGTCAAGTGCCAAAGTCTGATAAGTATTCATCAAAATTTATCTGGGAAATTGTTAGAAATGTAAATTCTAAGACCCAACATTATCTATAGAATCAGAAACCCAGAGGATGGAACCCAATTCTGTTTTCACAAGTCCCCCAGGGGATTTTTATGAATGCAAAACCTTGAAAGGCACTGCTATAGGCAATGAAGAATCCTTGAGATCCTTGAAAGACAGAAGTGACTTAGTAGAATATGCATTTTAGAAAGGTCATTCTGGTCATTATGTGGAAGATGGATAGGAAGGGAGTACAACTGAAGGCAACAGAACCAGTTAGAATACATATTCTCTCTCTCTCTCTCTCTCTCTCTCACACACACACACACACACACACACACACACAGAGCGAGAAAGATAGAGAGAGAGAGAGAAAGGGAGAGAGAAAGGGAGAGAGAGGAGAAGTTAGTTTATGAGATGTTAAAGCACTAGAACTGATTGGATTATATTATGATTTACATACTCTGGATAAACCTCTTCTCTCTTGTCACTCACTATATTTAATCACTCTAGGCGATCTCAGCAATGTCCAAAATTTCTGAGCCCAAAGATGCTAAATTCTGACTAGGTCTTTTATAATGCTGGTAATGCTGAATAATTCATTATACTGTCTCTAGCATCCTATTCGCTTTCCCATTGAGCTAAAGTAAGTCAAATTGGATTGACTTTGATAGTCATGTTCCAATATGCTGCAGACACCTAATACATCCCATTTCACTTTGTCTTCCTTTCAGTCCCCTCCCCAACTCTTGAACCTTCAAAACATTCCAATTCCATGCCAGTTCAGTTCTTCCAGGAGAAAATAATCCTTGTTATGTACTGTCTTGGTCTAGGAAGAGTTTTAGAGAAGTTTCTTGATGGTAATACCAAAATATATCAGAGTAGCTTGCCTGTTTCAATAGAGTTTTTGTTGTTTTGACTTTGTCAACCATTCATTTGCTGAAAGATACAAGCAACTTCACAATTAAAGGGGGACTATTATAAACAGGTTGAAGGAGGATAAGTATTTTTGTCCTAAGAGAAAAATGTGATCTAAAGATATATTTAAATTTTTTCATGTATATAATTAGGAATGAACCTTTGAAATAAAAGCAGAGATGCCCAAGAGCCCAATTTCCAAAGTAGTAATTTGCTATATTTATTTCAAAGTAAGGCTCCATGGCTAATTTAAGGAAAGGCCTTGGAAATGAACCAATATGCTTTAGGAAGATTTCGATATTTGGTGTTTAATTCTTCCATACTTGCTCAGAACATCCTAATAGTTATCTGTGAATGAAATACATTTTAAATATTTTTAAAAGAGCTGTTTCCTTTTCAGTGCCTTTCTACAGCAACTGGAAGGGGAATTAGAATGCTAGTTGTTAAAAAGAGCATGTTTATCTTTCTTTCTGCTAGGGTAAGACTGGTCTAATCTTCTCCTTTCCTCTCTGTTGTGCCTGACACAGTGTAGGAGACACAGTAGAAACACAGCCCCTACCTGTTGACTTGAAAGTTTACAGAAGCAACATCTTGTCCTCTAGTGCCTCCTTGAGAATATCCCTGTCGATCCTATATTTAGAAAATGGGTTCTTGTCTAAGTCTGGAGACAAGGTTATATCTGTGGAACAGATGCTCATTATATTTCACATGCATATTGAACAAAAATTCAGAGAAGTCAGAAGGTAATTTGTATAATCTTCAACAATCCCCTTGAAAGGACCACAAAAATAGGATGCAGCTAAACTCATCCTCCTAAGTTTTCTACTTTCTCACTGATACCACCAATGTTATGTGTTCCAATTCTTTGGGCTGTTTTTATATTCTCTACTTTTTCAAAAATATATAAACCTTAAGAGACATTCTGTTACCATGTACTAATATTTAAATATTATCTGGACCTACCAGGCAGTCTCTCCTTACCCTCCCTATCCTTTTTAGAGTTCCTTCATTAATGCTCCAAAAATCCCCTTCACTTCTCTGTATCTCAGCAATGATCATTCTGTATTGTAATTACCTGTTAGTTTTATTTATCTTCTGCCATATTGAATCACAGGCAAGAACCGTTTCTCATTTTTGTATCTTCTGTACCTTATACAAAGTCTGGCATATGATGAAATATTTCACATATACTTGTTGGAAGAAAGTGTGATTATCAGTGTAACCAAATTTGCCAACTTACTTTCATAGCTTTTCATTAATCTGACCTTGTCTTAATTGTCCATTGATTTATTTATGACCATTTGGACTATGTGCCAGGCACTGTGGCTATAATGATAAATAAAAATAGAAATTACTCCTACTCTTATAGAGCTAATACTTTATTAGAGGAAGTAGACATGCAATCACACAAATGAGTATAAAATTACAATAATGATAAATGTCATGATGAAGTAGATAGTGTTGTAAGAGTTGATAATGGGGCAGAATTGGAGGTTGACCTAATCTAGGAGAAGTAATGCTAAAACTAAGATCTGAAAGACAGTTGGCATTACTTAGGTAGAAAGCAAATGTCTAGGAAGCAAGAACATTGACCTATGAGTCTGGATCAAAGGCAGCAAAAGGGATTGGTGAGACTAGATAAATGGATAGGTGAAAAATCATGTATTACTTTATAGGCCATGTTAAGACGTTTATGTCTTTAGGGCAAGCAGGTGATGTGGTGAAGATGCTGAACTTTCACACGCTTGACCACAGTTTGAGTCTCGGACCTGGTGACTTACTTTATCACTTTCCCTCTCTCTGTCTCTCTGTTAAGCGCATGTGCCCTATAGAAAATTTAAAAATAATAATAATGATAGAATTAAATAAATAATTCTTAAAAAAAGAAGTTTCTGTCTATCCTGAAAGCAACAAAAAACATATTATACAATATTCTTGGTATTTCTCTTGTTCTCCAAAACTATAAATCTCATTCTTTATACTTCTAAGCATTCTTCACTTGTATTATAATCACCACTCTTTTACACTAATTCAAATCTTGTCATTCAGATCTAGTTCAAGTCTTACGTCCTCCAAGATTCTTCTTGACTACTTCAGTCTAGATGGAATAAACTTTTAAGTTGTATAGGACAGATTTATACTGTTCATGTACTCATTATGAGGGCCCTCATATTTACCTACCTTATATTTTTACATTGGTTTCATGCATAGTTTTTGGCTCAAAAGACACTATAGTATTTATCTTCTAAATCCCTCTTAAATAGTCGTAGCTCAGTACTTTACCTATATTGCATTCCCAAAATATACAGAAACATGAAACCAGATAGAAATCAAGGTTTGGGTAGGTGAAGGAAAATATTTTGTTACTAATATTCTTTCCAGTCACTCATGAGCAATCATTTGAAAATGAAAAATACTGTTATATTGATTGATTTTATTGACTTCAGCATTGCAATTATTTTACTAAGTCAGCTGTCTTTTCACTGCATTTGTTAATCAGCACTACTCACTCAACAAAAATATATATTGAATGCATATGATGAAACAGCAATTGTGTACATAGGTACTGAATACTTTGGGGAAAAAAAGTGAAGATAACATGAACTTGGCTATTGTCTTGCTTTGTTTTGTGCTGCTATAACAGAATACCTGAGACTAGGTAATATTATTATATTACCTAATATAATATAGTATATTATTATAAACAAAATTTTATAGGCTCCTACTTCTGGAGACTAAGAAGTCTAATATCAAGGCACTCAATGATTTGGTGAGTTTTGATTTCAAGACGAAGCCTTGAATGCTTCATCCTTTGGAGATGGGAACACCTTGTCCTCACATGGTAGAAAGACAAGAGCAAAGCGAGAAAAAGGAGCCAAATTTCCCTCTTTGTAATTGTATTACTCACCCATGAGGGTATTTCTCTCATGCCCTAAACATCTCTTAAAGGACACACCTCTTAATACTGTTACAGTGGCATTTAAATTTTAACAACTTTTAAAGGGTACAAATATTCAGATAATAGCATTATTTCCCTGCCCTCCCCCCCCCAATTCCATGTACTTCTCTCTTACAAAATACATGAAGTCCATTCTAAATGGTCCTAAAGTTTTAATGTGTTCCAGTATCAACTCAAAAATCCAAAGTCCAGGATCTCATCTAAGTCAGATGTGAATGAGATGCAAGACATGATCCATCCTGGGGTAAATTCTCCTCCAGCTATAAGCCTATGAAATCAAACAATTTATCTACTTCCCTAAAGACATGGTGGTATAGTCATAGGATAGATATTCCTATTCTGAAAGGAAGAAATAGGTAAGAAGAAAGGAGCAACAGGTCCCAAGTACATCTATAACCCAACAGGCCAACAATGCTAAATCCTAAGGCTTGAAAATAATCTCCTTTGATTCCATTTCTCATCTTATGGGCACACTGGGATAGTGATTGGCCACCAAGACCATAGGAAATCCTGCCCCTATGGCTTGGTGGACTTAGCCCATGCAGTAACTCTGTGGATTGGAGTCTTATTCCTATAGCTTTCCCAGGCTGGCATTACATGTAGTAGCTCTACAGTTCTGGGTTATTTATGGTGGCCTCACCCCCATAGCTCCAGTACAGACTAGTGGGAAATCTCTGCAGCATCTCTGCCTCTGTTGTAGGTTTCTAAAACATCCTTTGAAATCTAGGAGAAGGTAGCCATATCTCCCACAGTTTGTGCACTGTGGACACTTTTAGAATTTACACCATGTGGGGCCAGCCGGTGGCATGGTGGTTAAGGGCACTGGACTTCCACATGGCTGACTGCAGTTCGAGTCCTGGACATGGCAGCTTGCTTTCTTATTTTTTCTTTCTCTTTCTCTCTCTATCTCATCCTATCTGTCTCTGTTCAAAATTAAAAATAAATAAAATAAATAAATGAAGTTCGATAAAAAAATAATTCTTTTTTAAGAAAAGAATTTGCACCGTGTAGTTTATGGCTTAGACCTTCTGGAGCAGCAGCAAGAGCCACATGTGGGGCTCACACAAGAATATGGGTAGCAAATACTCGAGGCAGCCCTTGGTAGTACTGATACACTGGACACTTCCCTTGAAAACTTTCTACCTCAAGGTCTTTATGTTTTTGGCTTACAGTGGGAGGGGCAGCCTCAAAGAGCTCTAGAATACCTTTGAGATGATTTTTTCATTGTCTTTATGAGTAGCATTTAGCTTCCTTCTATCCATACTAGTGTCTTTATCAGACAGGCATTTGTCTATACTCTTGATTTTCTCTCTGAAGTAAGCTTTTATCATTCATTGTATGGCCAGGCTGAGGGTATTTCAAATATCCACATTCTGCTTTCTTTATAATTATATTTATTTATTTATATTTAAATCATTTCTCTCTTCTCACATTTTTCTATATGTATTTTTTAATTGTGAGAGGATGCATGCACTCATCAAAGGAAGACAGAGACACACAAAGAGAAAGAGGGAGAAAGCACCTCTCCATGGGGCATAGTTATTACACAATCCTTTCTCTTCTATTTTTTCATCCTGTCTGGATTTAGGGTATGCACACATACAGGGATGAAATGTTTTACAAGCCACCAGGGCCTAGATTCAAACTGCAGTTAGCCAGGTATGATCCAGCTCCCTTAACTACTAGCCCACGGGCCTGGCCCTCCTATGTGCATTGATAGAAACTACCAAATTATTTGCTGCTTAGATATTTCTTCTACCAAATATATTTCTTCATCATTCTTAAGTTCTGCCTTCCATAAAAATTCTAGGTCATGGACAAAATTCAGCCAAGTTCTTTGCCATTTTTTACAAGGAGGGCTGTTCTTCCAGTTTCCAATAACTTGCTTCTCATTTCTATCTGAATACTACTAATAATTGTCTTTACCATTATTCCAGTCATGACCAAAATCATGGTATGCATAGCTATTAAAGATAAGCACCTCTTAACTGTAAAAAAATATAGCTTTGATTTATAGTCATAATCCTATAGCAGTTTGTATATGATGTACAGTCCCATGCCACTTAACAATGGGAATATATTCTGAGAAATGGGTCATTAGGTGATTTCATTGCTTTATCAGAGTGTACTTACACAAACCTAGATGCTATTGCCTACTCCCTACCTAGGCTCTATGGTATAACTTATTCCTTCTAGGTTACAAACCTGTACAGCATGTTACAGTACTGAATACTGTGGGTAATTGCACAATGGTAATATTTGTATAACTACATGTATTTAATCATAGAAAATATACACTAAAATAATGTAGAAACATTTTTAAAATATTTTACCATATTACCATTATTTTTATTACCGTGAATGGAGCTTACAGTACTAGAAGTTGCTCTTCATAAATCAGCAAGTGAGTGGTGAGTGACTATGAAGGCCTAGGACATTACTGTACATACTGAAGACTTTATGAACACTATACACATAGACTACACTAAATTTATTTAAAAAATCCTTTCTTCAATAAAAATTTACTCTTAGCTTACTGTAACTTCTGTACTTTATAAACTTTGAAAAATTTTAACTTTTTGCCTTATAATAACAGATTAAAACATAAACACATTGTACAACTGTACAATATTTTTTCTTTATATTTCTTTATATTCTTTTTTCTACTTTTAAAAAACTTAAAAACTTTTTTGTTAATAACTATGACACAAACACACTTTAGCCTAGGCTTACACAGGATCAGGATTACCAATATCATGTCTTATTATCCTGTTCCAGTGGAAGGGTCATCATGAACAAAATGAGCACAAGAGAAAATTAAATCAAGCACAAGAGAAAAAGATGTAATCAAGAGACACAGAAAACAGAAGTATGAGGCTGCTGCTAGTGTTACATAGCATAGTTTCATAGCAAACTTATTTTTAGTAAGTAAAGAAACAAACTCTGGAATAATGATAAAATGTGTAATATAAGACAACAAGCCATTAACATAGTTGTTTATTATCATTATCAAGTATTATGTACTAAACTAATTAGTGTGTTGTAATTTTATATGGCAGGCAGCATTGTACACTTGTTTATACCAGCATCCCCACAAATATATGAGTAAAATGTGTTGTGCTATGATACTAGTATGGCAGTTATGTCAACTTGTGATAGGAATTTTTCATCTCCATTATAATCTTATGGAACCACCATCATTTATGAGGTCTCTTGTTGATCAACACATTATTTTCATTGGAAACAGCTTCACATTAGATTAGAAATACAGAGCTAGCCCCATAGCACAGTGGTTCAACCCTGAGCATTGGGAATTGCATCCCTCGTGATTGAAAGTGTCTCAGATCTTGGCCCTAGCAGCTTGCTAAAATGCACTGGATGTATTTGCATGGATACCCCAAATTCTAATTAGATGGCAAAATGGAAGAAAAAATATTGCAGTGTGATCATGCCCCATCAGGGGCTGCTTTCTGTCTCTGACAAATGCATGTGCCCTCTGGCAATTAAAAAAAGAGAATTTAAAAAAGATGATAAACATGAAGTCTGAATAATATAGGATACATCCAGCATTAAAGTAGTGCAACCAGAAGTAATTTCCTCTAAAGTCAGTCATTTGTAGCACTGAACTTCTAGGCACTGTACAGGTAATATGAATAGCAGAGTTTTATAGGGATAAAAACTTATCCACAGTTCTCAGTAGGGCCAGGTAAATATGCTTCCGGTTGTGAGGCAATCCGGTGTCAGGATTTCTTGTGGCTGTTAATTCCCCTTGTGATGGCATTAACAAGTTACAGACATATCTAGAGACAGAGATCACCAATTAGCCAGTTCTTACTACTTTCTTTCTTTCTTTTCCTAAGAAAGATTTAGGTCAGGACTAGCAAATGGCAGAATGGTTACATTGCTGGACTGCCACATGGCAGACTTTGGTTTGAGTCCCAGATCTAGTGGCTTGAAACTCACTCCAGGCACATATGCATGTATGCATGCCCCAAGTCCCAAGAAGAGAATGGAAGAGAAGGGCGTGTGGCATGCCTATCTTCCCTGGGGGATGATTTCTCACTTTTTGTCTCTCTATCTCTCTATGTCTGTCCAGTGAGTGCACATACCCTATAGCAAAAATCTCTTTAAAAAAAAAAAAGAAAGGAAGGAAGGAAGGAAGGAAGATTTGACCAAGTTGGTCAAGTATATATTCTAATTACTTACTGTAATTCCTATGGTTGATCAAAACCCTTGTCTAATTGGAGAGGAAACAGCAAACCAGTAATTTGTAAGCATCCTGAAAGTAACAAGCGATGTTTAGATACTTGAAAAATAAATTCTGCTTTCCTAAACTGACATTTGAAGAAAACTGCTACTAAAATAAGACAAGTACATTGTTTAGTTCAATGGGACATAACACATCAGGGGATAGCAGTTACAGAGAAGCAGTCAACAAAACCTGTAAAAATGAAAATGAAATTTAAAATAACCTAACATTCACTGAGAATATTATTTTTTAGTCTTCAGTTATTTTATCCAAAGTAGTACAGTCACAAGGCATTATGTTTTTATTATAAGGATATTTCAAAAGAATATACCACTCTGCTATGGTACACTCATTTCGAAATAAGGATTATATGTCAGAACTTCTTTAAACAGACATCTCAACTTTAAATACTAGCAATACTTTAAGCAAGTTAAAAGTAACAATAAAAGTTATTTTGTAGACTGTTTCCAAAGCACACACAAATTTTTAAAGGTGTATATGGGAGGGAGCAGCATAAGAATGTATTATTGTATCTTTTCCCTGAATGAATTTATTTTAGGTCTCTTTTTGTTTATATCTTTTATGTCTCCACCATAGCAACTGTACTCTTATGATGAAAATAGGATGAAACAAAACCACTGAGAATATCTCCATTGTCTTTGTTGCTGGAGGACAGACGGTGACCCGAGTCATGGGCTGTTTTGGCTTTGATTAAAATTAAAAACTTGTACAGATTCCAGTTTTGAACATATGTCTCAAACTCTATGTGCCCACATTATGGAGCATTCAAAATATTTTATGCTAACAGATTACAGTAGGTTACAATATGCCTTTGTTTCCTACAAAGGAATGAGTCAGTAAATGGTTCTTCTTAGTGCCTAAAAGACCAGCTCAGGATGCAAATATATCCCAATAGCTCTAAATCCCACTGTAATTCTTCCTAATTTAAGGCATTTATGAACTCATAACAGAGGCTCAAGCTGTTCATATTTCTAGCTTATTTTATTTATCTTTCTCTTATTACCTGTTCCTCTCAAAGCTTTGCAAATCTTGAACATCTTATAAATGTTAAAGGGGAGACTTCATCAATTAGAGTTATTGCAACAAAATGTGGAAAATAGAATCATCATGTGGTTCATGAAGAATTACATGACTTATGTGAGTTTATTTTTCTTTTCCTGATTTTTTGAGAGATTTTTGCTATAAGGTGTGTATGTTTTCCAGAGAGACAGAGACAGAAAGTCAGAATTCACCCCCCAGGGGGATGATCATACCACATTCCCATCTCCTCTATTCTCCTCTTGGGATTTTGGGCATGCACACACATGCACTTGTGAGTTTCAAGCCACCAGGTCTGGGACTAGAACCATCATCAACCATGTAGTACCATGTAGTATAGGACCTTTGCTACCTGCTGGCCCTTCCTGTTTTTTTTTGTTTTGTTTTGTTTTGTTTTTTTTTTTTAATACCAATTAACTTCGCCTAGCTATGTAACAATTAGATGGTTCTAAATTCACCTTACCTGTTTAACTAGATAAGGAAAATGCCATCTGTTTTTTTTTTTTTAACAATTGAGGATCTGATGAGACAATTGGAGGCTAATGTAGAATATTCCTTTCTAAATGCCCTCTAAGAATGACTATAAATGCACAGTTTATTAAAGAGATCCAACAATGCCGTTTTCCAGTTGCTTCTCCACCACCTAAATGACATTTTGAAATATTTTTTTCTGAAGTAATAAAAAACCACCCAGCCATTATATAAAATGAGGAAACTCTTCTTGTTGTGTTAACATCTTGAATCTAGTCTCAGGGAAGCTGTTTTATGAGATTTACTGGTGCAATTTGGTTGCAGATGCTCATGATTTATAGAAAAGCTCATGAAAACAGACAGAATCTGTATAAAGAACCAAAACAAAAACAATGGCATTAGGTAACTCACATGGGGTACATGTCACATCCATCATGTTTTTGTCATTTTGGTTTAATGTTAATGTCTTTGGGAGTGCTTGGAGCTCATGCTATGTGACCTTCAGATGTTTGTGAAGTGGTTCAGGGTCAAACATCTAGAAGGCTCTCATGTGATAAAGTTCGGGCTACTCCCCATCTCAAACTGCAAGATTTGAATCTTTCCTTACATCGTGGCCCTGATCAATTTCTCCAAACCTCCAAATCTCCAAAGCCATAAAGTTTTGAAATCCTAGCGCTGTCAATCTCCTTGTTTCCTCATTTGTCAATGGAATAATCTGCCAACTAATTTTTCTTTAGAAAACAAAAATGTATTGCTGTCTACTCTGATATTTACACACAGCATTTTGGATAACAGACTTCATATGGGTAGGTAAACAGTCTTGTGCTTGTCTCTCCCAATGGGCCTCCAACAATGCTATTTATAAAATTGTTGTTCAACAAACACTTATCGATTGATCCTTATGTCCTGGCATTCAGGTAATCCTAAACATTATATAACTAGATCAGGGAGTTTTTCATTCTGCCTATACTTTCTTCAGCCACAGGGATATGAGCCACCTAGTGACCAAGCATCAGAAAAAATTGCAGACTGTTTGTTTCATCTTTG
Source organism: Tupaia belangeri chinensis (assembly GCF_000334495.1). Classification (NCBI taxonomy): domain Eukaryota; kingdom Metazoa; phylum Chordata; class Mammalia; order Scandentia; family Tupaiidae; genus Tupaia; species Tupaia belangeri. The sequence continues at coordinate 874,502 of NW_006206561.1, forward strand.
ACCATAAGAACATGGCACTGGTTTCAATGACTTTGCGTAGTTGATACTAACTATATTCTCTTTACTCATATTCAGCCTTAATGATCAACCAGACAGGAGAAATGAAATGACATGTGCTCACCTCTCCTCACCTCAGCACCATAGTCTAGAATGCTAGTATCTGTTACTTTTGTGATAAGTGATTTCTATTATGTAATTCATTATCACTTCAAGGTGGTGCTTTCTTCTTCCTTGAGCTTTGCTGTATTCTCTTTCTATTTTTTTCTTCCTTCTATTTAGGGACAAGGAGGAAACAAATTTATTCTCAGCAAAGAGAGCAGACACCATGGTTGTCAGAATCTCCTGATCTTACAATTCTATATTTTATAAATTTACATTAATGTAGTTCAATAATTATATAGGCTATAACCCAATACTAATGATGTGTCATATAAATAGAATTTCTTTCTTCATTGTCTGAGAAGTTAAAGCAAGACTCTCAGTATATATTCAATGTGTACTGCTAGAAAAGAAATGATTCTTTTATGTTTACAGAATGAAATCAACACATATTAGTTTATTTTACCATAACTTGTTAAAAGACTATCTCCTACTAAATAGATACCTAGATTATATGGTACCTTCACTAATAAAAATTTCATAACCAAATTTGTATGCTTGTGTGTGTGTGTGTGTGTGTGTGTTTTGGAAAAGTTTTAAGCACTAATGTTTATATTTTATTTGCACACATGGTGAAATACAGGTATAGATAATATTCATTTTGGATAAATAATGTGTGGTTTAGGTGTTGTGTTTAGGGTTAGATTTGTAGATGCTCTTAGTTTGATTGCTTGAATTTCAAAGCTTGTAAAAATTGTATTTGTTGAGAATAATAAAAAGTAAGATAAAATATACATGCATTTATATATGTCTATAAAGAACTTGTGACAAAGACTCAGTCATTCTTTATTGGGCCTAGCAGGTGGTGTGGTGGCTAAGATGCTGAACTCACACATGATTAACTGTGGTTCAAATCCTGGACCTGGTTGCTTGCTTTTTCACTTTCTCTCTCTCTTTGGTGAGTGCCTGTACCAGGTTAAAAAAATAATAAAAATCATAAATAAAGTTAAATAAATAATTTTAAAAAGTTTTTTATAAAGAAGCATTCTTTCTTTACCTGTAGATTTCACTTTGACTTGATTTAGTAATGTAAAATTAACAATGATGTAAATTTGGGTTGCTCTTGATAAAGAAATGCGACCACTAACATTAAAGGTCTTGCATTAATAATTTGTATGAGAAATTAAGAGGCTCCAGAAAAAAAACACATTCGATCTATTTCAAATACAGGCTAACATTTACTTAGAACATGAAATTAAAGTCAGGAGTGATGCAGCTTGGGTTTTAAATATATCTCTACGATTTGCTTGCTATATGGTCTTGGGCAAGTTATTTTTTCTTCCTCTGAGCCTTAATATGATTATCTATAAAATTCAGTGTTATAATAGATCATTTTAAATCCCAGCCCAATATCAGCATTTGAAATGCTTAGGTAAATCTGTAATCATATAGTTTAAAAATGTCACACAAAACACTGTTTACCTTTATCAACTTATGCATTATTATTTTTTCCTATGCTTCCAAACCAGTTAAATTAATTTATGTGTACAATGAAGCTGTAGAAAAGATATGTAAAATTCAAAATAAATTGTCATTGACCCATGAAAGTGCTATAGATTAGATGTTCTTAAAACATTCTATACATTTAAATAGGTTTGTTTTTTGAGACCCTACTATGTCCTAAACATTGTTTTAGGAGCAAGTGATAGATAAACCTTCAGCTCTCACAAAGAGTATATTCTCTGGGAGAGAAAGAAATTGGATAAGAAAAGAAAAATCAGCTAATGGTAACTGCCATGCAGAAAAACTACATATGTGATACGGTAGAGATTGATGTGATGGGATATATTAGGTAGTAATGGAAAGCTGAGATCTGAATCCCACATGGAGATAAGTAGGATAGTGTTCCAGGCTAAAGTTACATGAAAGGCCAAAGTGAAAATGAACTCGGTATGTTTAAACAATTGAGATAACATTAGTGAGACTGAAGCTTAGTGGGAAAAATAAAAAAGATGTGGTCAGGGGCCTAATAAGCTTTTACATATATCAAATATAAATGTATAAATGTATATATGTGTGTATTTATCAAAGATATATAAGTAAATCTATGTACAAAATCTAAATATCATATACACACATTCATTCTGGTATTTAAAAAATAGATCGTGAAGGAATAATGTAGATATGGAATATGTTTGGGATTTAGTGTCAACAGTACTGGTTAATGCATTGGATGAAGACACTAAAGAAAGAAAACAAGAAGTTTTTCTCTTTCAGAAAATTTAGTGTAAGTCTTAGAGATATGGCTTAAGCACCCACACATAGAGGTGTCATTAGCTAAGATAGTCAAGATTAGGGAGAAGCATTTGGGGTAATATCAAAATAGCAAAGATCATCTTCTGAAATCTGAGATGTTAGTCACTCACATAGAGATGTTACGCAAGTTATTGCATATACAAGCCCAAATTTCTAGTTAGAAATCAGGGCAGGACTACCAGATGGTGTAATGGTTATATTGCTAGACTCAAACATAGTTCAAGTCCTGGACCTGGCAGCTTAAAACTCATACTGGATGTGTGTGTAGGTGCATGCCCAAAATCCCAAGAGGAGAATGGAGAAGGGTTGCAGTGTAGTCATCCCCCTGGGGGGTGATTTCTCACTTTCTGTCTCTCTGTCTCTCTGGTGCATGCACATACCCTATAGCAAAAATCTCTCTTAAAAAAATAAAGAAATCAGGGCAAGTAGATGCATATATATATATATGTTACATAAAGCCATATGTGGTGAACATATATATGTTATATAAAGTCATGGAATTTGATAAAGTCACAGAGAGGGAGTGTATACATAAAGAGTAGGCTCCAGAACAGAATCTTAGAGACTCCAATATTTAGAATTTAAGCAGAAAATAGAAAGAAGTTAGCAAAGAAAAGGATGTAGGAGGGACAACAAAAGAAAACATTTCAAGTGGAAGAGAGTAGTAAGCTAGGTTTAATCTAACTGAGAAGAATACCAATATAAGAAATAAAAAATATATATAAGAATTAGGATTATAGAGATTATTGCTTGGTGGTAAAGGGAAACCTAATGAATGTTGATTGAGTAAAGAATATGGAGTGAGTAAATAAAGTCAGCTCTTCCATACAACTCTCTCAAGAAATTTTGCTGTAGAGAGAAAAGTACCAGCCTGTAGCTGGAGGGCATAAAAGGTTAGGGAGGGTTTTTGTTTTGTTTAAGATTGGAGATACTAGAGCTTGAAGTTTATGGATGGAAATAAATCAGTAGGAAGGAAAGAATTTATGTTAGAGGAGAGAAAGGGGTTAATTGAAGTAGCAAAGTTCATGAAGAGGTAAAAGGAGTGATGTCCATTGCATAAAGATGTTGAACTTACAAAGCAGAAGAAACTTTTTAGTCATAGCCTTAAGAATGAAAGAAGAATATGAGCATTGTATTTGTTAGTAGTGAGGGAATTCTTGTCTGATGACTCTTTTCTCAATAAAATATGGTAAATTCATCAAACAGTGACCCAGTCGTGAGGACGAGCAGATGTAAAAGGTTTTAGTCCAAATAGTAGAAGGATGAACTAGTAATTATGGACCCTAGGAAAGAGAACCTACTAAAAACAGAATGATAACATATTTTGATTGGAGGCAGCACTCCCTTAGTTTAAGGTTGTTTTCTCTCTAAAATGTATTAGTGTATATTATTTACAGTTGAAACATGGGATTTAAATATGCAATAATTTTAATTTTAATTTTTATATATTTTCTTAAACCTCACAGAGCTATTTTAGGAATTAATATGTATTCCAATAAAGAATATTAGATTTGAACTTTAGTAATGTTTTCTAATTGAGTTTGAGTGTAATATATGTTTTCTGTTGAATTCAAGTAGCATTATTAAATGAAATACCTTTTATTCAGTATAGACTATGGAATGTGATCTCATTTTGATAAAATTATTTTTCCTTCCATCTTTCTCTCTATATTGCTACATAGAAAGTTGATTGTAATGATGTTTAATAAAAGTTACTAATGAGGGAACCAGCAGTTAGCGTAATGGCTATGTCGCTGGACTCCCACGTAGTCGACCGCGGTTCGCGTCCCGGACCTGGTGGCTTAAACTCACGCTGGGCGCATGTGCGTGCGTGCCCAGGATCCCGAGAGGAGAATGGAGGAGAAGGGATTGTGGCGTGACCATCCCCCCTGGGGGGTGATTTCTCACTTTCTGTCTCTATGTCTCTCTCTCTGAGCGCACGCGCCCTATAGCGAAAAAACCTCTCCAAAAAAAAAAAAAGTTACTAATGACAACTCCTGCATGGTGAATGTATTTGTTTATCATCTTAGTCCACTTTCTGTTGCCATAACTGTCTACAACACACTGGGTAATTTATAAACAATAGAAGTTTATTTGGCTTAAGGTTCCAGAGACTGGAAAGTCCAAGAGCACAGCACCAGCATATGGCATGAGTCATCCCATGGCAGAAGGGTGAAAGGCAGAAGTGAGCATGCAAGACAGAGAAGCAATTGGGCTGAAATCATCCTTTTATCAGGAGCCCATTCTTACCATAACACATCAACTGCTGAGATAATGTCATTAATTCATCCATGAGGTTAGACCCTGCATAATCTAATTCATTCTTAAGAGTTTCACATCTTAATACTGTTACAATGACAGTTAGGTTTCAATGTTAGTTTTGGAGGGAATATTTAAACCATCACATTTTTTCTATTTAATTCTTTTTGGAAATGATAAGCTCAGTGTTTATTTGATTTTGTCCTGCATACTTAAGGCCAGGAAGGGCATTGCTCAGTAAATATTTATTAACTGAGTGTAGAATAATACATGAGGTAATATCTATGTAAGTACATCGTATCAGCTTGTCGGGAAAGTCATGCCGCATTTTTTACATAGAAAAAATACATCCTGATTTTCCAACCACCCAATAAACTATAATGTACTTTTTCAACAACCCAATAAATTATAATGTACATATATTTGTAATAGAAACAAGGAAGAGAAAAAAACAACAGAAGAAATTGAAGTAGTTTTAAAGTCTTTGCCTTTTTGTTTGTTAGTTTTGTTTTTGCTATAGGGCATGTTCACTCCCTAGAGAAAAAGAGAGATCACTTCCCACTGGAGTGCCATGCCCCAAACCCTTCTCCTCCATTCTTTTTTTGGGATTTTGGGCATGCACGCATATGGGCCTGATACAGTTTTCAAGCCGCCTGACTTGGGACTTGAACCATGAAATCAGCAATGTGGGATTCAGTCGCTTTACCACCAAATCACCAGCTAGCACAAAAATCTTTGTCTTATAGCAATTATTAAGTAGATTTTCCCAGTATCAAGAGTCATATCTTGGGACCAGCAGTTAGTGTAATAGCTATGTCACTGAACTCCCATGTAGTCGACAGCGGTTCGAGTCCTGAACCTGGTACCTTAAACTCACGCAGGGTGCATGTGCATGCGTGCCCAAGAATCCGAGAGGAGAATGGAGGAGAAGGGATTGCGAGGTGGCCAAGCCCCCTGGGGGGTGATTTCTTACTATCTGTCTCTCTGTCTCTCTGGTGAGCACATGCGCCCTATAGCAAAAACCTCTCAAGAAATAAAAAAGTGATATTTTTAAGTCTTTAGGATTAAGTCGCTATATTCTTCATTACCTTAAAACAAAACAAAACAAGAACAAAAACTTAAGTTTAATTTATTTTCAAAGACAACTTCCAATGACATATTCTAATCTCTTCTTAAGGGAAGTTTGCTAAATCCTTTGCTGATGACAGGTTCCCACTTGCTCTCTCTAAGGCATAATCTATTTCCAAAGTGGAAGGCAACATAAGATTTGCACAGGAAGTGGAAGTTGGATAAAGAAAAGAAAAAACAGCATTGGGAAAGCAATTCAGAGAACAAATGGTTCAATATTGAAAAAAAAATTGTACTATCCATAAGTACCTCAGGTTTTCTACTTGTCTAGTCTCTCCTGCTTCTCTTGTTCTATCACCCATTGGTCATTTCAACAGCTGGTAAAAGCATTAGTAAGAACTTCTCGATTAAATTCAGTAAGAAGGGGTGATCTGGTAGCCACAGGTAAACAGAAGGTGTGAGAAGGCCTTTATTAACCATTGCAGTGGGAAGTAGGATTTGAGTCAGTATATTTCTATGTTTAAGAAGTTGAATATTGGAGAAGATAAAGATTTTAGAAAATTCAGAAAGCCCCAAATATACTTAATAATAGTTACTGTATAATTCATTATACTTAAGAGGGTAGGTACTAGGGCTGGCAGGTGGCCGGGTAGTTAAGGAGTTGGAGTCCCAAATGGCTGACCACAGTTTAAGACCTGGACCTGGTGACTTGTTCTCTCACTTTCCCTTTCTCTCTGTTCTCTCTGATCAAATTAAATAATAATAGTAATAAATAAAATTAAATAAATAATTCTTACCAAGGAAAAGAGGATAGGTACAGTTATAACAAATATTTGTACAGTCTGCCAACTCACTATTTAGTTCTAGGTGAAGCTTTTCAGAGATATAGGTCCACTTGCAACTTTTAACTTTTGTAAAACCAAAATGAAATGTGTGCTTTAGTGAAATACTCAGCAGTATTCCTATAAACAAATATAATTGTACTGTACTTTCTTTATATACTTTTTTCTAATAAGAAATTTATTTTTCCCTGACAAAGTCAGAACTGAAGCTAACCATTCCTTAAATGACCTTAAAGGAAAATTTTCAACCTTTGTGCCTTTTTAACAATAGTTTCTTATTTAAAGTTAACCTTCTCATTAGCATTTTAATAGCCAAAAAGTCTAGTTTGTACTTAGTAGCACATTACAATCTGCATTTAAATAGAAATGTTGTAAAAGAACAACATAAGCCATTACTTACATTAGGAAAGTTGTTTCTCTGGATTATGTTTTTGTGTTTTCCTTATGGGGTAATTCTCTGTAACTTTCACAATGATAAGGCCTCTCTTTAAATTTACTGAATTAATTCTTGAGTAACAATTATCAGAACCATCCTTCTACCTTTATCAAGAGTATCCTAATATGATATTTGAAAACAATATCCAGGGAACCAGCAGTTAATGTAATGGCTATGTCGCTGGACTCCCAAATAGTCGACCGCGGTTCACGTCCTGGACCCGGTGGCTTAAAACTCACACCGGGTGCGTGTGCGTGCATGCCCAAGATCCCGAGAAGAGAATGGAGGAGAAGGGATTGCGGCGTGACCATCCCCCATGGGGGGTGATTTCTCACTTTCTGTCTCTAATGTCTCTCTCTGTGTGTCTGGCGAGCACATGCGCCCCATAGCGAAAATCTCTCCAAAAAAAATAAATAAATAAAATAACAATATCCAGAAAACGTTTTGAAAATCAGGATTGATCTGCTTATTTCAGATTTAGAAAACCAAAGGGAAACTAAAGACTTTTAGCTTGTATTTGTAAGCTGTAGTTAGATATTTATATAGATATAATCAGGTTTAGGCAGCTTTGAAGAACGGGAATATGTCGTTATCACAAGATACAATTTAATAAGCCACAGAGGACTCTTATTACATGATTCTAAACACCTGACACTGGCTTTTATGTTTCTGTCTTTTGTTGCAACTTCCCTCTACCCACATATGTACGCCTTTGTCATCTCAACATACCTCTCAAAATGCTTTCACCTCTGCACCTTCTCTAATCATAGTGTCTTGAATTAAGCTGCTTGAGTTGAAATGTTCCTTTCACCACATACTAGCTTAGCAATTCACCTGTCTCTTTGCACTATAATACAGTAATATCTGTATATGTAAAGTGTGGCTAATAATGGTACTATTTCATTGTAGCGTTAGTCCAGTCTTGGTGTTATGTGCTTCTAAGACACTGTGCTTTGCAGACCGTGAGCTCATGAGATGCCTGGGTTTGATTCCTCACCTGACCTAAAAGCCATGCATGGTAGCATTGACTATAATCCCAGTGACACAGAGAGGCTGAGGCAGAAGGATGGTGAGTTAGATGCTGTCCTGCACAACACAGCGAGACCCTGTCTGAAACAGCTGTGTATGGTAGCTGGCGTCTATAGTTCCATCTGTAAGATTGAGACAGGAGAGTCGCATGATGAGATGCTATGTGGAAAACAAAAAACTTTTATAAAAGGTAAAAAGTGGTATATTTAAAGTATTTTGCCATGATATTGGCAATAAGTATATGTTATTTTAATTACTTTAAATTATGTTATTAATACTAGTGCACTATTACCACTCTTTCTCTACTACACCTACCTTTCATTTATTAAACCAGTTCCTTAAAGCATCCTCTTTCCATAGCCCTCCTGTATTAAAGAAATGAGATAAAAGTCTTTTCTATCTTTATCTTTGACTCAGTTTCATTTGCTTTTCATTGTCATGAGAAAGAAACTGGCACAGTTAATAGCAGCATATCTTTGCCCAATAGAATCCAAACCTCAAAAGAAGCATTTTGAAAACAAAGTAATGGGACTAACTAATAGTGCAATGGTTACAGACTCCCACATAGTCAACCACAGTTTGAGTCCCGGACCCAATGGCTTAAAATTTATGCTGGGCGTGTGCGTGCATGCCCAAGATCCCAAGAGGAATGGCCATCCCCCATGGGGAGTGATTTCTTGCTTTCTGTCTCTCTGGTGAGCACAGGTGTCCTATAGCAAAAATCTCTGTCAAAAAGAATGCAGATCTGGGCCAGCAGTTGGTGTGGTGGCTAAGGCACTGGATTTAACATGGTCAATCCTATGGTTTGAATCTCTGACCTGGCAACTTCAGAAACGTGCTGGATGTGGAACGAGCAGTTAGCATAATGGCTATGTCACTGGGCTCCCATGTAGTCGACCGCGGTTCGAGATGTGGACACGGTGGCTTAAAACTCATGCAGGGCACGTGTGCTTGCCTGCCAAAAATCCCAAGAGGAGAATGGAGGAGAAG
>NW_006206561.1:883707-891058 GCF_000334495.1 Tupaia belangeri chinensis
AAAATCTAAACACACACACACACACACACACACACACACACACACACACCCCACAGAGAACATCAAAAAATCTGGTCCTTTAATAACTCCTGTTTCCCACAGGTCCCAACACCTAGGTCACAGTGTTTTTTCATACTTTGTTCCCTATTCCCAGTCTTCAAGGCCTTAGTTTTGAAAATTGTAGCATTGTCTTTCTCCTGTCTTTTGTAGTTAGTTCATTTCATTTGAGATCGACAAGTATTTAATGAGCACCTGTATATATGAAGTTACTAGAAAATACTGCAAGAAAGAGTATTGATTTGGTCAGCATTCATCACAGGTGCTGCAGTTATTTGTTTTTATTTTTTTCTCTATCACCATAAAGTGAGTTTAATATGAGGTAAGATCAATGGATCAGTAATACTGTCTATGTGTTTTAATCTCTGTCATATAGGCAACAATCAGAAGATATTTATTGAATAAGCAAATGGAAGGAAAAGAAGAATGAAACCTGGAAATTAATTTCAAGAGGCTTATACTCTAGTATAAATGATCACCTGTGTGCATAAATAGTATGCAGTAATTCTCATCTCAGTCTTCCTTTCTAGTCCCTTCTATCCTCTAATCCCCAGTATACTCACTCCACATAGAATATGACCTACATGCTTCTACAGTTTCTTCTACCTAGAATATCCCTTTCTTCACTTTCTGTGTATTAACTCTTACTCACCTGTTAAGGTACAACTCTAGTATCTCAGTGAAATCTTCACTGAGTCTCTTCCCTGGGCACAATAAATCCCTCCCTGCTCTGTCCTCTTGTAGCACTTTTCATCTACCTCTCTTAGCACTTAGTATATCAAGCCATAATTACTTCTTTATCATCTTTTCAGCTCTAAGGTAAATTTCAAAAGGATTGGAATTTTATCTAATTGATCTTTGTAATTCTAGGGCCAACAAAGTTGTCTAGCAAATAGTATACCACACATAGTTGAATGAAAATAAAAATGACTGAGGACCAACCTTGTACAGTAGGTGATAGTAAACAGAGCTGTATTGCTTGAAGCCACATAGGCGATCATGGGTTTGATTTGGTTCCTGGGCTGGCCTGAAAACTCACCAGTCACGTGCATGTGTGCCCAGGACCCTGACAAGCTGGAGGTCTGGGGAAAGGGGATCATGGTATAAGACCATGATGGGTATGCTTTTCTCTCTCTCTTTTTTCTCTCTTGCACATGCATATACACTATCATAAATAAAAAGAAGCTTAAAAATGAATGAATAGATCAACAAATAATTATGGCAAAAACCTTAATAGAGGTAAAAGTAAAGATATAAATTATTGTAAATTGTGTACTATGGTCTCAAGTGTCAAGTTCAGATATCCCTTTTCTTGGTTTAAGTTCATACGACTTCAATCCCAGTCCTCTTTCACATTCGTTTGTTCCTATACCTTTTGTCTATCTTTAACTTTGCTACCACCACTGCCTATTTTTATGGTGGATTCCATGAGCATTCAGCACAGATATGTGTATAAAAAATAACTAAAGGGAACCAGCAGTTAGCATAATAGCTATGTCGCTGGACTCCCACGTAGTTGACCGTGGTTCGCGTCCCAGACCTGGTGGCTTAAAATTCATGCCGGGCGCATGTGTGTGCGTGCCCAAGATCCCGAGAGGAGAATGGAAGAGAAGGGATTGCAGCGTGGTCATCCCCTCTGGGAGGTGATTCCTCGCTTTCTGTCTCTATGTCTCTCTCTGTCTGTCTGGCGAGCGCACGCACCCTATAGCAAAAACCTCTCAAAAAAAAAAAACTAAAATAAAATTAGCTATAGGTAAAATTACATCACATGAAACAATGTTAATATGTTTAAAAAATCATGAGCTGTTGTAGTTAATTGCATATTTTGATTACTCCTTTTGCAGGAATAATCATTGACTAATTTTCATGGAATTAGAATGCAGTAATACATTCTCATGATTATGATTATGCTAAACATAGTCTAATCTTTGATCTAGTATTTGTTCAGGATAATTGGATGGCAGATAAGCAGCTAGAGGAGATTGGTTCTACTCTACACTAATCTAAGGTGTGCACAGAAATTCATTCTTTTAAAAAATATATCTATATATCTATATCATCTATATCTATACCATCTAGATAGAGATATCTGTTTTGGCCCTGCCATGGTGACACAGGCAGTGGGGTATTACTGTATGATACTGGAGCTATGTGAGATGGCCCCTGTGTTGACCCAAACACTCTGGGTGCACCTGTGATCCTGGAAGGCAGGGAGAGATTGCAGGGTGGTAAGACCCTGTTGGAGGGGGTCTCTCTCTCTCTCTCAAAATAAACAAATAGACTTAAAAATATCTTGCAACTTGCTTATTCTTCATCTTTCTTATTGTTATAAAGATAAGAACAGAAATATCCCAATTACTTTTGCTTTCCAGTGGTTTGGAGATCTGATAAAAGGAAGCCTTTTGAATGTGTTTTAACCTAACTGACCAAATCCCATGACAGATCATATACTGCATCATTCTCAGTAGTACCTCTTGTTTGCTCTGCAAACATTAGCAGATTCTTTCATCTCTACAATCATTGGCTTTGGAATGAAAACACAATCTTCAGAAGTATATCACCTAGTTACTACCACAAAAAATAGATTGGTGCTATATCTGAGTTCTTTAAAAATTCAGGCCACATATGGCAAATTCCATTATAACAATTGACAAGGGGACATCCGTGATGTGTGATTGCTCAAGGATATTGTTTTATTAAATTTCACCCTCAAACAAGTGAGCCAGCAGTCATATCATAAGGAAATTTTTACTCCCATAGTACACTGGTCTTTTTATGGGGTTTGGCCTATTCTGTCTGGCGAGCGCACGCACCCTATAGCAAAAACCTCTCAAAAAAAAAAAACTAAAATAAAATTAGCTATAGGTAAAATTACATCACATGAAACAATGTAAATATGTTTAAAAAATCATGAGCTGTTGTAGTTAATTGCATATTTTGATTACTCCTTTTGCAGGAATAATCATTGACTAATTTTCATGGAATTAGAATGCAGTAATACATTCTCATGATTATGATTATGCTAAACATAGTCTAATCTTTGATCTAGTATTTGTTCAGGATAATTGGATGGCAGATAAGCAGCTAGAGGAGATTGGTTCTACTCTACACTAATCTAAGGTGTGCACAGAAATTCATTCTTTTAAAAAATATATCTATATATCTATATCATCTATATCTATACCATCTAGATAGAGATATCTGTTTTGGCCCTGCCATGGTGACACAGGCAGTGGGGTATTACTGTATGATACTGGAGCTATGTGAGATGGCCCCTGTGTTGACCCAAACACTCTGGGTGCACCTGTGATCCTGGAAGGCAGGGAGAGATTGCAGGGTGGTAAGACCCTGTTGGAGGGGGTCTCTCTCTCTCTCTCAAAATAAACAAATAGACTTAAAAATATCTTGCAACTTGCTTATTCTTCATCTTTCTTATTGTTATAAAGATAAGAACAGAAATATCCCAATTACTTTTGCTTTCCAGTGGTTTGGAGATCTGATAAAAGGAAGCCTTTTGAATGTGTTTTAACCTAACTGACCAAATCCCATGACAGATCATATACTGCATCATTCTCAGTAGTACCTCTTGTTTGCTCTGCAAACATTAGCAGATTCTTTCATCTCTACAATCATTGGCTTTGGAATGAAAACACAATCTTCAGAAGTATATCACCTAGTTACTACCACAAAAAATAGATTGGTGCTATATCTGAGTTCTTTAAAAATTCAGGCCACATATGGCAAATTCCATTATAACAATTGACAAGGGGACATCCGTGATGTGTGATTGCTCAAGGATATTGTTTTATTAAATTTCACCCTCAAACAAGTGAGCCAGCAGTCATATCATAAGGAAATTTTTACTCCCATAGTACACTGGTCTTTTTATGGGGTTTGGCCTATATTGTCAATCTGCTGTTGCTTTGGAAATATGACAATAATAATCTTTTTTGAAACCATAAAGTTTATATTTAGATTTCTCTGAATTTCTAGGAATTGGGTGGACTTGTGATAGAAATATTATTCAGTATAATGTTTTAGAGTCACCATATACATAGTTACTTTGAGTATTTGTCTTCATTCTGTATCTACCAAGGATTCCAAATCTATTTCTATAAGCCTTTTCCAAAGCCAGAATTCTACTGATTGAGAGTGGGGATGTTGTTTGTTGTTTTCCAGAAATAGACTTGCATGATACTATATTTTGGGCAGATGATCACAAACATCCGCATGAGACAGCAACAGATGTAAAGAAAAAAGTGCTATATTTATTTCAAACCCAGAGAGCAGTACAAGTATCGCAGCAAATTTGTGCCAACGATTATATATATTCTTTTGCTGACAGCTTGGTCCTACAAAGCTGCTGGAGTGCAGAATCAGCAAGTCTAACCCAGAGGCAACTCCAAACTGATGGATAATATTTGATTCAGTAAATGAAATCAAGTAGGAGTTTTAATACCAGTTACATCTCCTTTCATCAGACATTTCTTCATCTTGTCATTCTTTTTTTTTTTTTTTTACTATAAATTGGAATTAATATGAAAGGCTATCTGCAGGTTTTTTTTTTTTCTTTTTAAGGTTGTTGTAAAGCAATACCATTTGTGAAAGGAGGAAATGGTTACAAATGCATGTTTATTACTCAGAAATGATAGTGTGAATGACCCAGTGTTTTGGAGTCCCCTTCCAATTTAAAAAAAAAAAAAAGGTTTGTGTTGAGAAAATTAAACCCAGAGTTTTTTTTTTTTCCTTTTTTTTTTGAGTTGGACAAATAAAAGAAAAATTAACAGTGGGAAGAATTTTTTAGGTTATTTGACTGCTGCTTCTCAAAGCTGCTTTCACATTATGAACAACCTAAAAGCACTTTTTCAAAATATATACAGTCTTAGGCTTCTTTCTGAGATTTCAATGTGGAGATTTGACAGTACCTACTGAGTACTTTCACTGTATTTGGTCCATGTACTATTTTAGAACTACTGATCTCATGCAATTCCTTACACAATGTGGCGCTCCCTTTAGAAAATCCTTAAAATGGATTGGCCACTCAATGATATGGCTAAAGAATGACTCAAGGCCACTCTACTGTTAGTTCTGAGGGAGAGAAAGGTCTTGCATATTAAATCAAAGTCCTAGAAACTTCTCCCCTATTGTGTATGACCAGCTACCTCACTGTGAACCCTCCACAGTCAGATATGTAGTTGGCCAGCAAGGACTCTGCTTGCTTAGCTGGTTCTGTTCCAGGACCTAAGGAGTGAAGAAGCCAGATTGTAGTGCAAGCTATATTTATATTGATGAAACAGGATATCCATAGATTTATGTTTCTTAATTAACTCCTCTGGTTTCCAATATCTTAAATCTTGGCTGAGTATTTAAGATTAAGATTTATCACTTTAATGACAGCAATAATTCATTCCATATAGAGAAGTGGAGAAGGTTGACTGAAAAGTGCTACTAGCATGGTCACAGGGTTACAACTGAATTTAACCCCAGCTTTAGGATGCTCTATGAAAAAAAAAAAATCCCCATCTTCTGAACTTCCCCAAGAATGAAAGACAGATCTGTGAAACCTGTGCCAAGATAAGTGTACCATGGAGGATAAGAGTAGTACACAACTGGGGTAGGATATGCAATGATAGAGAGGATTTACATTGAAACTTGGGACAGGGTCTAGTGGGGAAATTACTTACACAGTAGACAAAGGGGCCTAGTATGCACTGAATAGCCTTTTCTTTCCACCTTGTCGTCACTCTCAGGAATCTTAGCTCTTGCTCAGCTCCAGAAACACTGCCATGCTATGCCTTGTGATCCTGTGGAACATCACCCAGGGGAGTCCTATTTTGGTGGCCAGCTGGGCTTGGAGGGAAAGGCTGTTTACACTGGGTCACCATCCAACTGAGCCACTAGAGCAGGGTCAGGCTTGAAAGAAATCCAGGGCAGTTAAAAGCCTGCCCTGACAGATAAGCCGTGTCTTCTGTTCCAGAGAACAGCCAGCCTGGAAGAAGGAAGTTTAAATCTCCACTTTCTGAGAGAGGCTATCATAACCCAGATCCCTAACTGGGAACAATATTCTGACTAACCATGGAGGGTGGGGCAGAGTAAAGGAGATTATCTGGGTTCAAGTTCAATAACTCTCTTTGTTTGGAATGCAGCCACAGGGGCAGATATCACCTTCTAACTAAGCACCTGGAAGACCTAGGCAAAGATAAGCAAGGGAAGAAAGAGGAAAAGATGAGAGAAGAAAAAAAGAAGAGGTGAGTAGGGAGGAGTCAGGAAAAGGGAAATTGATTTAGGAAAAGGAAAGGGATTTAATTAAGGGAGTTGGGAACATCCCCCTCCTCCAGGAGTTGTCAGTACTGCAGCTGCATTTAAAAAAAAAAATGTCTTTTCTTTCATGAGTATGAGAGAGAATCAGCACTCCTGATATGATCTTAATGTTGCAATCCACTCCCAGTTGCAGCCACCCCTGAGGAGGTCTCTAGACAAGAGCCCAGAATCTTGTCACATGGGTTACCTGGCAGGGTGTTTTGTTTTCCCACTGTAACATCATCTAGCTACCTACTATTTTAAACAGTCCTTTTTTTTTTCATTCTTTCCTTCATGAAGCCATTTTCTTTCTTTCTTTCTTTCTTTCTTTCTTTTTTCTTTTTTTTTTTTTTTTCTTTCTTTCTTTTTTTCTTTTTTTTTTTTTTTCTTTAATTTTCTAGAGTGTGTATATGCTTACCAGAGGGTCAGAGAGAAAGAGAGAAAGCACCCTATATGAAGAATGGTCACTGCGATCCCTTTTTCTCTCTCCCTCCTTTTAGGATTTTGGGCATACATATATATGTGCCCAACATGTTTTTCAAGCTGCTAGGTCTAGGACTTAAAATGCATGGACAGTGATATGGGATACAGCTGCCTTAACCACCAGGTCATGGAGCCAGCTCTCAAGACACTTTTTATGGTGTAATTTGTAATTTTCTGCCTCCTCCCCTCCATTGCAATATCCATAAAGGTTGGGATGCTATCTCTTTTCCCTAACACTTAACATAAACTTTGGTACAGATTTGACAACACACTATTTGCTGATTGATTAACTGAGTAAGTTAATGAATAAATGAATTACTGGGACCAGCAATTAGCATAATGGCTATGTCACTGGACTCTCATGTAGTCGACCGCGGTTCGCGTCCCGGACCCGGTGGCTTAAAACTCACACCGGGCGCATGTGTGTGCATGCCCAGGATCCCGAGAGGAGAATGGAGGAGAAGGGATTGCGGCGTGACCATCCCCCCTGGGGGGTGATTTCTCGCTTTCT
>NW_006206561.1:891130-901606 GCF_000334495.1 Tupaia belangeri chinensis
CTAATATTTCTTCCCCTCAATGTGCTGGCATACCATCCTGAGGCCTGCTTTCATGATAATTTTGGCATGGACATATACTATCAGCCCACATAAGAGGAAGCCTAGGGTTAGGAAAAACTTGGATAGCCCCAATTACATTTCTTCTTTTTAAATTTGCTATAGGGTATGTGCACTCACCAAAGGGAGGAGGGATGGGTGAATGAGAAAGCACCTCATGCTGCAATCCCTTCTTCTTCATTCTCCTCTCAGAATTTCAGGCACACATTCACATATACCAGACATGTATTTCAAGCCACAGGGCCCAGGACTTAGACCACACAGCCATGTAGGTTCCAGTCACCTTAACCACCACACCATCTAGCTGATTCCCAATTACACTTGAATTATTTAAATTGAATATTATAAAATCAACTTATTTTTAAAGGAAGAAATATAAGTAAGGGAAACAGCTTTTATTTTTTATGCTTAAAAGCAGTTTGGACCTAATGCTATATTTTCTTTTTAAAAACATCATACTTGTGGCTATATAATATACCATGTTATTTTTATCACAAGCAGCTAATTCCCTAATGGATTTTATAGTCCTTTGGGAACTTGGCTAGCTAGGCCTACTAAGGCATTTTAGTTGGGTCACCTTGGATTAATAATTTGGCTCCATTCTTTCTCTTGCTGGTTTTGGGGGGCAGGGCTGATACAGGCTCCTGCACAGGCCTCCTGCTGTCAACACTAGGCTGTCTCTCTCCTCAGATTCCTCATCCACCCACCTGTTCTGGAACTCTCTAACACCCCATGATTTTCAGCAGCTGTTGTCTCTGCCGCTGTGTCAGGCATGTGTCCAACAGAGCGTTTATGTAAGTAGGCCCTGGGAAGGATTTTTCCCAAGTGGAGGCACCTCAAATATTTTATTTACTTTAGGATATATCACTTCTGACTCCCTATCCTTCCTAGTAAGTGTCATGTCTCTAAACTTTCTGAAATCATGTTTATATATGCAGCAGATGTGTGTACTACATACAGACCTTGCTGATTTGCAGCTCTTGGCACCAATGCTTGTGTTTGTTAGACATTCAGTAAGAATTGTTTAATTGAATTGAATATCTGAAAGCTTATTGATGTTATTAGAGGAGTTAGTCTCCAAAAGCATTGTCTTCCTAGGAAGGAAACATCTTCATCTCTTTGACATTTTGCGAACTCCATTTGTATGAGCAAGATGTATAGATGAAATTTAAATTATGATTTAAGACTATCCTCTAACTGCTGGCCACTATCAGTGTCTGGAAAGGATGTTTAGCAAATCTGTGATTGACTTTCTGACTCAGTTTCTTTTGAAAACATCTAAAATAATACACATGCACACATACATGTACACACACAATGTCATCATAACTAGATGTTGGATATTTGAAATATCCCAGAAAGAATTCTGGTTTAAAATATTGAAAAATAGGGACCAGTAGTTAGTGTAATGGCTATGTAGCTGGACTCCCATGTAGTTGACCGTGGTTTGAGTCCTGGACCTGGTGGCTTAAACCACACCGCGCGTGTGCGTGCGTGCCCAAGATCCCGAGAGGAGAATAGGGAGGAGAAGGAATTGAGGCATGGCCACCACCCCAGGGGGTGATTTCTTGCTTTCTGTCTCTCTGTCTCCCTCTGTCTTTCTGGCGAGCGCACGTGCCCTATAGCAAAAACCTCTCCAAAAATAATTGAAAAATATACTTTTAATATACATAAATTAAAAACAGGTATAAAAAGTGAAAAAATAAGAATTATGAACAAAATATTTTAGCTAATGTTACAAAAATAAAATCTAATCACATAGTAACATCTAGATGTCTTTATTTTCAGACAGTAGTATCAAAAGGAGGAAACAATAACATTTAAAACAAAATACTAAAAAAAATTGATGCACGAAATAAATTCAAGTATCAAGTATGTTCAAGGACGTAAAATGTCTTTTAGGTAGACAGTACTGATCTAAATTAGTTTGTGTAAGTTGTAAAAAATACCCAGTACCAGACTCCAGAGATACAGATAAATTTGGTAGCTTTCCTTTTCTCTGCTGAAACTGAATTTCACTAACTCTCAGATTCTCTGGTTGAGGTTTTGCTAACTCAGACTTTATACGTTGTCCAAATGCCACTTGCTTTGACAGTCTCAGGAGCCATTTCCTTCTGAGTTCCTGACAACATACATCTTGTCTGAGACCCCCTCCCCCCAGGTCTCTAGGGGTCATGTGACTCCACCCACACCCAGTATCTCCCATTCCTTTTGCAAAGACAGTGAGCATTGCTCACCCTGTTTTTGCATTTAGCAAATGAAAGCAACCAACAGTATTTACAATTTCCAACATACATAATTGAATAGATAGTCAAAGCAGAAAGGATTTAAAGTGGGCTTTCAAGATTTAGTCAATACTAAATCTGTGGTGTATTTTTTTTTTTTGGAGAGATTTTTCACTGTAGGGTGCGTGCGCTCGCCAGACAGACAGAGAGAGACATAGAGACAGAAAGCGAGAAATCACCCCCCAGGGGGGATGGTCACGCCGCAATCCCTTCTCCTCCATTCTCCTCTCGGGATCTTGGGCACGCACGCACACGCGCCTGGCATGAGTTTTAAGCCACCGGGTCCGGGACACGAACCGTGGTCGACTACGTGGGAGTCCAGCGATATAGCCATTACGCTAACTGCTGGTTCCCTCCATCTGTGGTGTATTTTTATAGTCTCCTGATCCAGTCACTTTGGGGATGCAGTGTCCCTCTTATAGAACTAGCCATTCATGCCACTCAGCCTTCACTTGTTTTCTGAATCCCAAGATCACTGTGCTTTATGTAAAATGAGTGCAAAAAAAATGATACCTTGAGAAATCATATGTGGTTTAGAAATTTGGAAATTAGGTGGACTGTGCTTGTTCTTCCCCCTTTATTCTGAGAAGTCTGTGAATTTCTTTTCCCTGGAGACAATGTGTTGGATTAGATGGAGATTTAGATGGAGATATGCCCCAAAGACAGAAACTCAAGAAAACCCAGAAATATCTTGGTTTGAAATGAAATCCATATCAGGCTTCACTGAAGAAAGCATAGGAATGTAAAAATAAAATTAAAATCTCAGAGTCCTGCACAACCTCTTACTTTTTATTACAGGAATTGTTCACCACTTACACTTGGTGTAATGCTAATTTTAAATAAAAATTACATAAATTAATATATTGATTTTAAAAATTGTGTAAATGAGATTCAAGTTAATGGATTATCCTTGAACCTTGACATAGGCAGAATCCTGAATGTTCAGGGGATAAAAAAATGGAATTCTGTTTTATAGCTCTAGCATCACCATGAAAATATTCAATCAGTCTGGCCAATTAAAAATACTACAGACATCGGGACCAGCAGTTAGTGTAATGGTTATGTCGCTGGACTCCCACATAGTCGACCACGGTTCGTGTCCTGGACCCGGTGGCTTAAAACTCACGCCGGGCACATGTGCGTGTGTGCCCAAGATCCCGAGAGGAGAATGGAGGAGAAGGGATTGCAGCGTGACCATCCCCTCTGGGGGGTGATTTCTCACTTTCTGTCTCTATGTCTCTCTCTCTCTGTCTGGCGAGTGCACACACCCTATAGCAGAAAAAAAAAAAAGAATAAAAAAGAAAAAAAAACCTCGTCCAAAAAAAAAAAAAAAAGAGCATCTATTAGTTAACAATGATTTGGAAGACAAGCCCCATTTCCTATTGTAAATACCAAATAATAGGGAAAAAAAAACTCTTTGACCTGTGCACACAAAATAAACAAGCATTCTCATCACCTACTTTCTCCAGAAAATCTTCCTGATTAAGAAAGTCCAATCGTTAGTTAGCCAACACATTCTCTTACTTGTTGTCTCCAATTCATACTGAAAATTATGAACTCCTGTATAAGAATAGTATTGGGCAACAGGATTGAACAAGTTCATTTTGATATGCAAAGATGGAATATACTGGTATTTGTCCTGCCATTTCCATTTCTTGCACCCATGATAGACATCACTAAGCATTGATAGCACTGTTTCCTTTTGAGTACATATTGCCCACACAAAAATCTTTCTCAAAAATTTCAAATACTCATTACCAGAAGACCAGAGTTGGCTATTACATGAAATTTAGGTGTTATCCTTTAATAATCTTGCCTTGCTATATGGTATCTTTATTATCTGTGGTTGTTCCATGTGGGGAATGTAGTAATTTTTCTGCTATACATTTTTTTTGAGAGGCATCTTTTGCTATAGGGCATGTGCATTCACTGGAGAGATAGAGAAAGCGAGAAATCATCCCCCAAGGGGAATGTCCATGCCACAATTCTTACTTGTACATTCTCCTCCTGGCATTTCGGGCATGTATACACACATTCCCAGTGTGATTAAAGTTGCTGGGTCCAGGACTCGAACCACAGTCAACCATGTGGGAGTCCAGCACCTTAAGCACTAAGTCACCAGCTGCCTCCCTCCCCTTAGTATATATTTTAATTGGCTGTTACTGTTTTTCTGTTGGAATATAGGTCAATTTTTGAGAGATTTTTGCTATATGATGTGTATACTCACCAGGGACACAGACAGAGAGACAGAAAGTGAGAACTCACCCCGGGGCAGGGAGAGGACAACACTGTAATCCCTTTTCCTCCATTCTCCTCTGGGGATCTTGGGCATGCACACACACACACACACACACACACACACACACACACACCTGGTACGTTTCAAGCCACTGGGTCTAGGACACAAACCACGATTGAGGACGTGTGAGTCCTGCAACATAACCATTACACCATCTACTGATCCCAAAACATAGGTATTTTAGGCTGGGAGACAATGCCTAGTTTATCATGAGATTTCCTGAGATCATTCCAGAACACTTGTTACAAAGTTTATACAGTATATTTTCTCATTAAAGTGTCAATGTTCATTATGACTACGATATCATTAGTATACTGAAAACTCATCCTATTAGTTAACTAATTATAAAATACTCAAAATCACAAATGCTGATATTTTTGGCACTCTGTAAACTGAAGAGACCCATGGTCTATTTTTTGGGCTGATAACTATGAAACTATAGTATATTATTTGAAATAGCATTTTAGATCTATTTGGGGTAATAGTTGCTGTTAAAAATTGTTTGGCTATCTAATCAAAATGTTTGCTTACTATGTACAATGTAGTTTAGAGCATCAAATGGATTCCGTGCACAATGTAGTACTGACTCTGCAAACACATGAAGTCGTGTGCTAGCTGTTTTAGTAAAACTTATTTGATCAACCTTAAAGAAAAATGACCATTTAACAAAGGAAAGCAATTTTCAAAGCATTTGCAATTTCATCCCGGTGGATAAAGCTCATGTATGATATGACTCTTTCCAAATATTTACTGAGTTGGTAGCAAGTGCTTCACTAACAGCAGAATTGGTTATGAAAAAGGTTTGACCTGAAATTCAAGTTGAATAAGATCAAAAACTTAAGTGCAGAGGATTAAATGCAGTCCTCCCAGGTAACTTGTCGCAAAGTTTCTAGGATAGCATAGTTAGTAAATAGGACTTTTCCAGTGGCATGTGATCTGAAAGGTAATCTCCATCAGACACCCAGTTTTTCACCCAGCAAATCTGATAGAGGTGCAAACACCAAAATAAAACAGAGTGGCATCCTAGCTAGGAGTGGTGTTTCAGTTACCAAAACCTTCCTTACAAACTACATTCTCTGGGCTTTTCGTACAGGCCCATGTTAGGCCTTGGGGAACATGATCTGACCTCTGATATTTCCAAATCTCCATAACAGGATCTGACTGTGTTTATTTTTAACCAACTTGCTTCTCTTAAAACATGGAAAATCTCTTCTAGCTAGTCAACAAAACTGTCAACAGCTTTAGGAAGAGAGAAGTCATTTGTTAGAGGCTCTAGGGAGAGCCATCTCCAGAAATAACATGTTCCCCACATCTGTAGATCTGAAAAATGTCTTTGAGATGCATAAAAACCTGTCTACTGTAGCTGTTCTGTAGGCTTGACATTTACCAAGAGCACATAGAAAATAAGGAGGGTTTATAAGTGAGCGTAGGATAATCAAAGGCATAGAGCTTATTTGCAGATTATAGGGAGAAAAGAGTGGTAAAGAAATGCTAGTGGAAAGGGGATCTTCAAAAAGAAACTGGAGTTAAGAAATCTGTGATAAGAGCTTTGACTTCCCTGTAGGAAATTTGATACAGGTGATTTTTAGACCTGCTCTCAACAAAATTTTACCAAGCTTGCACACTGCTTATTGATAAACTGTTTAGCAAACCAAGACTTCATATTCTAAGATTTGGCTAGGCAGCAGTAGCCTCCAGCAATTTTTGGTAGTATACTCAGTATCTTCAGTCAGGCTTTTCTGTACTTTTCTCACCCTAGAATATTTTTATCGCAACTGTCACTTCTGGTGCTCAATAACCACCTTATGTTCAATACTCTCTCTGATAAGTCACATATGGAAAATATTTGGGGAGCTCATTCACTCTGTGGTGTTTATGATGGGTGGAAGGATTCAATATATTCCCTTTCCTAGGGGGATATGTCTTGGGTCCAAGAAATGACCTATTTGAGCTCTTTTGGAGCTCTTCAGTTACATGGGACAAGTACTGATGATGTCAGGGGCCTTTTACTGCCACTGAAACAACAGTATGGGTAGGCAATTGACCACTCATAAGGTCTTCTCTATGACTGGCCATGAAAATATAGGTAGTGAAGTTGGGAGATGCTGACTCTCCCAGTGTTTGATCCCGTACTATCAGTAAGCTTTTTGCATTTGTTTGATTTGGTTTGCTTTAAGTTTTCTCAATGACATTCTGCTAAGAACGTGAGGGAATCCTGAAAGATTTATCCCAATTTTTCTAGAAAAACAGTGTACATTTTATTTTTTTGTAAGAGGTTATTTGGGGAACGGGATGAGGGAACATTCAGAGTTCGGAACAAACTCTTGGACATAGACATCAATTTTATAGTGCTATCCAGGACTTGGAAAGGCTACTTACCACATCAGGGAGCCTATTGCTAAGTTGCAGGGCCAATTTGTTGTTTTTCATCTAATGTTATTTCTCATCAAGTCAAAAAATTATCTGGCAGTGGGTTTAATAATTGATTTTTTTGTCTTGGTGACAGATGGGTAACTAATACTTATAATGTTATTGACCATGCCTGAGCATGGATCATTAGATAAACTTGAATTTTAATATATAAAGGTATTCTTTAATAAATGGCTTGCTCAGGGACCAGCAGTTAGCATAATGGCTATGTCGCTGGACTCCCACGTAGTCAACCGTGGTTCACGTCCCGGACCCGCTGGCTTAAAACTCACGCCAGGCATGTGTGCGTGCATGCCCAAGATCCCGAGAATGGAGGAGAAGGGATTGCAGCATGGCCATCCCCTCTGGGGCGTGATTTCTTGCTTTCTGTCTCTCTGTCTCTCTCTGGCTGGCTGGCGAGCGCACGTGCCCTATCACAAAAACCTCTCCCAAAAATAAATAAATAAATAGATAATGGCTTGTTCATTGGTATAGAAGATACCATTTTTTAGAAGTTTTTGTCATAGGGCACATGCCTTCACCAGGGAGAAAGAGAAACAGAGACAGTGAGAAAAAGTGACAAACCACCCCCCAATGGGGAATGGTCACTCTGCAATCCCTTCTTCTCTATTCTCCTCCTAGGATCTTGGGCATGGATGCATGCACATGTGCCTGATGTGATTTTCAAGCCACTGGGTCTGGGACTCAAACTGTGGTCAGCCATGTGGGAGTCCAATGATGTAACCACTATGCTATCTGCAGGATCCTAGGAGATTACATTTTTAGTTAGCCTTTTTATTACTTTTCACATAGTTCAAGATTTAATATTTTAGTCCAACCATGCTTGGTTATGAAGTTGACACACATGCCTATTGGCGAGTGGCTATCAATGTGCCTCCCCCTACACACACGCAGTGGCTATATTCTTACCCTGTGATAGTTAAAAATCATCAAATACTTGACTGATCTAATTTCTCTTAGCTTATGAAAACTGTTTCCTAAGTGGAAGGGTTCCCTAGTTTATTTTACTAGAACAAAATAAACAAGCCTAAATGAATTAAAAGTTTCTGTTAGTTGCTACATCTATAAAATTAGGAATTTGGGCAAAATAAATATACCATAGGTATGTCCTCTAACATTCCCTTAAACATTTAACATCTATGGATCCATATATAGATTTGGTTCCACAACATTAATGCCTTACATCTGATAGCACTCTTAATTTACTTGTTAGCTTAATTGATCCTTGGAATTATTTTATTTATTTATGTATTTACTAAGTTCCTACTAAGTGTCCACAATGTCATTATGCTCTGAGAGTATGAAACTGAGGCAGATAATCTAGGAATTACTATCCTCATTTTAGAGAAAAAATCAGAGACTCAATGAAGATTAGTGACCAAGGGTTACAATTGTGAATCAGAGGTAGAATTCTAAGTGTTTGACCAGATATCTTGACACAAGTACATGGACCTTGCTGAAGTACAAAAATTAATGATATGGGTATGGTGCCAAAAACAAAATTCATAGAAGAAAAAAAATGAGAAATTAGACATCATCAAAATTTAAAACTTTGCTCTATGAAAGACACTGGTAAAATAATGAAGAGTCAAGTCACAGGCTGGGAGAAAATACTTGCAATTGTATATCTAACAAAGAACTTGAATCTAGAATATGTAAAGAATTCTCAAAACTCAATAAAAAGGGACCAGCAGTTGGAATAATGGCTGTGTCGCTAGACTCCCATGTAGTCGGCTGCAGTTGGAGTCCCAGACCCAGTGGCTTAAATACACGCTGGGTGCGTGTGTGCCCAAGATCCCAATAGGAGAATGGGGGAGAAGGGATTATGGAGTGGCCATCCCCCTGGGGGGCGATTTCTCTCTTTTTGTCTCTCTGTCTCTTTCTGTCTAGCGAGTGCACATGCCCTATAGCAAAACCCGACCCTCCCCCCCCAAAAAAAAACTCAATAAAACAACCAGTAATTCAAGGAAAAATGGATTGAACAGACAGTTTACCAAAGGAGATATACAGACGGCAAATAAACACATGAAAAGATACTAACATCATTACTCTTTAGGGAAATGCAAATTAAAACCACAAGAAGCTACTATTAACACCCATTAAAATAGCTAATATAAGAAAAATACTGACAATACTAAATGCTGAGAAGGATGTGAAGCATCTGGAATTCTTACATATTTTCTATAGGAATGCAAGATGGTATAGTGTTCTGGAAAATGTCTTAGCAGGTTTTTATATATACTTATCCAAACATAAGTAAACATATGACCCAGCAGTCTCATAGTGAAAACTTTTGCACAAACAGTCTGCACACAAGTGTAATAGTATATTTGTAATTGCCAAGAACTGAAAACAGCCCCAAAGACTTTCAACAGAGAATGGGGAAAAAAAAAAAAAAAACAAACAGTGGTGCATCTCAACAGTGCTACTCAACAATGAAAAGGAATAAACAAGAAACATCATGGATGTATCTCAAATGCACTATGCTGAGTGAAGGAAGCCAAACATACAAAGTATGGTTCGACTTAGATGACATTCTGGAAAAGGCAAAACTATTGGGTCATTGGAGAAGTCATGATGCATTTTTGTATAGAAAAATATGTCATGACTTTTCTGACAACCCAATATATGGGGACAGAAGAGAGCAGTGGTTAGCAAATTAAGGGTAGGAAAGAAGACTGACTTTGAAGGCCAGCACCAGGAAAATCTCAAGGATGTTAGAACTATTCTGTATGTCATTTGTGGTGGTTATAATCATCTATGTGTTAAAACTGCACATCTAAAAATGTTAATAAGAGAACTATTACACATTAATATTAATAAGTTGATCTTAAACAAAATTTTAAAATAAGTGAGGCTTGGAATCAGCCAATGGCATAATGATTACGTTGCTAGACTCTCACATGGCTGACAAATTTGAGTCCTGGACCCAGCAGCTTGAAATACACTGGGCACGTGAGCATGCATTCCCAAAATTCTGAGAGGAGATTGGGAGAGAAGGGATTACAACATGGCCATCCCCAGCCCCCAGCCCTCAACCCCCAACCCCCCACCGGAGTTATTTCTTGCTTTCTCTTTCTCTCTGGTGAGCACATGTGCCTTATAGCAAAAATCTCTTTAAAAATGTGAGGTTTGAATTTAGTACTTCCTGTTTCCTTTATACTCTTCTGGGAAACTAATCTTTACTCAGTTCTTTCTCTCAGATTTCATTTCAGAGTATGACTTTATAATTCACACAAAGTTCTAATGACTGGTAATAGCTACACATTTTTACTCTGGTAGGGTCATTTTCCATTTGTGGAAGTCACCAAAGTAAAAGAAAAACAAAATTAAAGTAACATATCTCCAGCAGTGGGAAGAATTTCGAGCACTAGCCAGTGGATAAAGGAGCTGTTGTAAGGAAGA
>NW_006206561.1:901925-904457 GCF_000334495.1 Tupaia belangeri chinensis
AAAAAAAAAAGAAAGAAAGAAAGAAAAGAAAAAAAAGAAAAAGAAATTATTTAACTGATTGATTTCTTACAGCAAAATTATGGAAGTATACAAAATCTTTTTTTTTAGTCTTTAAAATATTTTGCTATAGGGAACCAGCAGTTAGTGTAATGGCTATGTCGCTGGACTCCCACATAGTCGACAGCGGTTCACATCCCGGACCCGGTGGCTTAAAACTCACGCCGGGTGCGTGTGTGTGCGTGCCCAAGATCCCGAGAGGAGAATGGAGGAGAAGGGATTGCGATATGGCCATACCCCCTGGGGGGTGATTTCTCGCCCTCTGTCTCTGTGTCTCTCTCTGTCTGTCTGGCGAGCGCACGCGCCCTATAGCGAAAATCTCTCCAAAAAAAAAAAATTTTTGCTATAGGGTAAGTGTGCTTATGGGAGAGACACAGAAGAGAGGAAAAGTGAGAAAGCAACCTCCCATGGGGATGGCCATACTGTAATCCCTTCTCCATTCTCCTCTTGGGACTTTGGGCATGCAAACACACACACCCGAAGTGTTTTGCAAGCCATCATGTCTGGACTTGAACTGTGCAGTTGGCTAAGTGGGATCCAGCAACCTTAACCACCACAACACTTGCTGTACCTGCAAGCTCATTTTTACACACACACACACACACACACGCACACACACAATATTTAAAAAAAAATTATGCCAGTTGGTATGCATGCTTGCTGAGGGGAAGAGAGAGAGAGAGAATTCCCTCAAGAGGAATGGTCACTATGTAATTCCTTCTCCATTTCTCTCTCCTTTTCAGATTTTTAGCATATAGGCACATTGGAGTGTTTCCTGAGCTTTCAGGTCCAGGACTTGAACAGTGTAGTTGACCATGGGGGAATCCAACCACTTTAACCACCACACCACCAGCTGGTACCACACACAAATTTTCATTCTCACTTTAAGAGATAAGTAACTATAGTTGCATATAAATTGCTTTTTAAAAGTCATTTAGTAGTGAGAGTTCTTTTGTAAAATACAGTATTTTAAAAACAAAAAGTCACCCTATAATTTATCTGTTTTTTAGGAGCTAAATTTGCATGTCAGAGTTCTTTAAAATGTGCAATAATGGGGAGGTTTTGTACAATGCAGAATTAATTTTCTTCCTTTTTGTGCTTATTGGTATCAAATGCAGGTAAACCAGACTTTACAAGCAATGTTACAAAAAGTGAAGGGGTGTCTGCACATCCACGATATAAATTTATGTTTATTAGATTTCAGTAAAAGTAATAAAGGAACTCAAAATAAATTATAGTTGCAGTTCTTTCCAAAGTGACCCCAGTAAGAATGTGTCTGAATTGGAAGATTTTACCTCTATTGATTTTCATTTTTATGTCAAGTTTGAAAAATATTTCAGAAGTATTTTGTAGGTGCAAAAGGCATGTATTCCTAATTGTACTTTATTTTTGCCACTCTATGTAGGATGCACTGGAAACAGGGATTACTATAATAAAATTCTAACATGGTACTATTACCCATCCAGAGGCAGGTGCCAGCAGTTCCCAGTCTTGAGTTGTATCCACTCCATTCAAATCTTGTTGATTAAATCCAGTTAAGAACAATCCAATCTAGAATTGTCCTTGAAGAGCACATCAGGAAAACATAGTGTTACAGTCAGTTAAAAAATATGAATTTTGGGGGCCAGCGGGTGGTGTGGAAGTTAAGGCAACTGGATCCCACATGGCTGACTGTGTGGTGTGAGTCCTGAATCTGGCAGCTTGAAAAACATGCTAGGCACATGTGCCCAAAATCTGGAGAGGAGAATGGAGGAGAAAGGATTATGGCATGGCCATCTCCCATGGGGAGGTGATTTCTCACTTTCCTTTTATCTGTCTGGCTAGTGCACATACCCTATGGCAAAATCTAAAAGAAGTGGCTAAATATTTAGTCACAACCATTAACCTTCAATATGAATGGTTTGAATTGAGGACGAAGGTTTTGTTTTTAGCATGACATTTGAGTAAATGATGGTTTAGTTGAAGTTTACTGTTAAGAGTTTAAAGGTATGATGGGACCAGCAGTTAGCATAATGGCTATGTCGCTGAACTCCCATGTAGTCGACCGCAGTTCGAGTCCCAGACCCGCAGCTTAAACTCACGCTGGGCACAGTTGTGTGCATGCCCAAGATCCTGAGAGGAGAATGGAAGAGAAAGGATTATGGCGTGGCCATCCCCCCTGGGGGGTAATTTCTCGCTTTCTATCTCTCTGTCTCTCTCTGTCTTTTTGGTGAGCACACGTGCCCTATAGCAAAAACCTGTCAAAAAAAAGTATGAGATGTATGATACAGTATCAGGGAGGCCAGTAAAGCGGCAGAAGAAATGGTTTAAATCTGAGAAAGAAAATAACTCATTAAAAGTAACAGCCAAGGGAACCAGCAGTTAGCGTAATGGCTATGTCGCTGGACTCCCATGTAGTCGACCGCGGTTCGCATCTCGGACCTGGTGGCTTAAATCTCACGCCGGGCGTGTGTGCGTGCGTGCCCAAGATCCCGA
>NW_006206561.1:904546-909218 GCF_000334495.1 Tupaia belangeri chinensis
GGGAGCGCACGCCCCCTAAAGCAAAAACCTCTCAAAAAAAAAAAAAAAGTAACAGCCAAGACAAGCCTGAATGTTCCCATTTCATGAAAATAAAATTACTATAATTTCATTATTAATGTAAATCAGCTCCCTATTCTTCTAGACATTCTAGGCCCTACTTCCCAGCTTTAAGCAACTTCTACCTTCACCCAGTCCCTCTAAAAAGAAATGTCTGAGATTACATAAATATTTATGCAGTGGTACACAGGTTGATGACCTGAGAAATAATGACCTGGTTAAGTACCAGATAATAGGTATATGCCAAGGATTAAGAAGTATTTTTTTTTTCTTTTTTGGAGAGGTTTTTGCTATAGGGCGTGTGTGCTCGCCAGACAGACAGAGAGAGACAGAGAGACAGAAAGCGATAAATCACCCCCCCGGGGGGATGGCCACGCCTCAATCCCTTCTTCTCCATTCTCCTCTCGGGATCTTGGGCACGCATGCACATGTGTCCGGTGTGAGTTTAAGCTGCTGAGTCCAGGACTTGAACTACAGGCTACTATGTGGGAGTCCAGTGACTTAGCCATTATGCTAACTACTGGTCCCAGGATTAAGAAGTTTTGACTAGGAACAAGAGGAAGATTTAATTGGCATGAGACATAAGGTTCTGAAGCAGCCAGCTCCAAATAAGGAAATCAGGAGAGAATGAACAGAAAATAGTAAAAGACCAAAGTTGATAACTCAAAGAAGTAACTGTTAAAAGTTCAAGTTCTGTTTGGGGGTGACCTTAGAAGATGTGTTAGAGACTCTAAATGGGGAGAGTAGATAGTAGAGAGTGGGTAATGGAGGGTAGGTATGAGGTATAAGGGGTTGAAACATTTGACAGATCGAAAAATGTAAAAGAAAAATTTTAAAAAGAAAAACTAGAGCATGTTTGTTATGAAATTAAATTATGTTGTTTAGCAGTTTTTTTTCCTCAAATTGGTTTATTATATATATTCATTAGGATTAAAATATCCATGATGACATTTCTATTTATTTCAATAATTTCAAGATAATTGTTGATTCGCCTTGTACTTTTCATTTGTGTCCTTGATTGTGTCTTGATTGAATAAAAAAATTAGAAATGTAATAAAAAAGGGTATGTTAGAGATGAATATCAGTGTGCATCAGAGTAGTAGTGTGTTGGGGGTAAAGGAGTCAAGGAGATATAGAATCATTTTTGTGCCCATGATTTAGAGTAAGCTGACATCATTATAGCATTTGCTCCTGTCAGATGGGCTAGTATGTGGTGAACTACAACAAATTCTGCTTTACTTAAAATTGAGTCTGTAGCATATAAGTGGCAAGTTTACAGGGTACTGCTCATGGTATCCCTTCGTCCCATTAATCCTCAAGGCCCTAAGGAGAAGACGGATAATTGTAAGGAAGTAAGGAAGTTACGCATACCTTATATTCATTTAGAGAAACCTCCCTCCTGTTTGTTCGTGACCTGCGTTTCTGTCCCTACCCTGTTGCCATTTTGAAAGCTTCAACCATATTTATACCTTCTGACTGTGATCTGTGATCTTGGTTTTGTTATTGGCCTATTTCTCATGTGTTTATAACCTCACTTCCTTTTTTGCTGCATATGCTTTACTTCAGATTCTGAATAGATCCTTTGTTTATGAGCCTAAAAGTACAACCATAAGTCCCAATTGCCTTTTGCACAGACTTTTAGCTTTGACATTTCTTTTTACATGGATTCTATGATAGAATGACTCCTACTAATTCCATTATAGTGGCTCAGTCCAAAGTGTCCAAGAAACTTAAAGCAATGTAACTACTGATGAACAAAAAAAGTGGAGTAAGGAGATGAAAAGAAAGAAAAATGATATGAAGGAGACATTAGGGTAGCCCAGAAATTCTACTACTTAGCATTTTGTATTTTATTCCACAGATAAGAAGAACAATCTTCTTCTATAAAACATTTCTAGTTACAGGTCAGAGAAAAACTGCATAGGATGGATAATTGCTATGGCCCAGAGTGGTGTTATATAGGTCTGGAAAGGAGCCAGGCTCAATAAGGACAAAAAAAATGTCAATGAGAATGAGATAGGAAGTTGAAATCCAAGATTATCTTGTGTAATGAAAAACATCTGGTGGTTCTAGCAAACTACTAAATGAAACCTGATTTAAAAAGGGTTTTGGGGCTTTAGGAATGAAAGTCCTCAGGTCTGTCTCCCTGGTGACAACTATTTGTGACTGCAGAAACAAGGAGAGGACTATCTGGGTTCTGGGTGAATGTCTTTCTCAGCTAAACTGGCACATACACACTCAGGTAGAAAAAGTCATGGAGGTTTATCTTTCAAAATAAATTCGTGGGAACCAGCAGTTAGCATAATGGCTATGTCGCTGGACTCCCATGTAGTTGACCGTGGTTTGCGTCCCGGACCCAGTGGCTTAAAACTCACGCCGGGTGTATGTGCGTATATACAAAATCAAAAGAAAACATCCCCTAATATGACAGCATGTGAAGGGTTGGCCCCTTGGAAAAGGAATTCAATTTTGAATTATCTAAACTGTAGACCTTTAAAGTCTTTAGTCACTTCAACCAATGAAAAATGGAGATGTTTGACTTAGTGACAGATGATCTGCCCAACAGTGTTTTCTTTCCTCTATTGCTGCTTCAATTGTATATTTGGTGAATTAGTTGTGATTGATGATATCATTTTAAGTACTTGCTAGTGTTTCTGGTGAAAAGATGGCATATTTTAACTATATTAATAGTTTTAGGTTTGAGTGTAGTACAATATATTTTTATAATCCTTCAATAGTGAAGCCACAATTTATACAAATGGATTCATTCTGTCTTTAGCCCAAGCAATTCTGACAAAAAGATGTCATTTAAAGTAATGTTGCTCATCCTTCAGAGATGCAAAAGCTGAAGGCTACACTGCTTTGATATGAAATAACTTTGGAGTTTGAATGCCTGGCAAAATCTGTATATGCCATTAACAATAACTTAAGTAGTTTTTACAGTTGGAGCCAAACATGCTCTGGAAGAAAAAAAAAATATCGCAAACAGTTATAATTTTAGCATAAATAATAGGAGAAAAGAAACAGTTGTGTTCAGAAACACCGACTTCCCTAAATACTATTCATGGAATGTTCAAGCAGTTTCAAGGTTTATTGACATAACTGTGCACAGTGTAAAGTGTTGGCAATTATAGCAGACTGGAGGGCTGCTGTTTTACCTCAGGCAGCATTACTTGGAGTCTGATGTATATCAGATTTACTGTGAGTACTCTAAAACTTTAGAAGAAAGGATATCAACAAAATTTTAATTTCTACTTAATCTATTCCTCACCCAAGAATAATGCTTTGTGTTCATAGTCAATATCACTGGAGGGCAGAAAATACAAGGGTTTTCCTATGTAGCCTCCTTCATTATAACTACCACATAATAGCATTGTATGGCTCTTAGTGCTATGTGAATGTCAACAGTTAAGTTTTGTAAATGGAGAAGGAAGAGAACTTGGGAAACTAATTGATAAGAGATGAGGGTATCTTTCAATAGGGCTGGATAATGGAGTATTCACTTAAGCCTCTAGGAATTGAAGTGAGCTCTCAATTTTTCTAGTATTGAATGAATACTATTTGAATTCATGGCCTCTCCTTAAACATGTCAGTTCATATGTATTATACTCACAAGGTTCAAGTCATTCTCTCGGGCTAGCAGATAGCCTTAAAATGAGGTCTACTTAGCTTATTAATGTGAAATTAAGACATAATATGTTCCCAAAGACATGTAAACATGACTGTGATTAATGAATGTGCTGGGCGATGAATCATATTCATAAGTAGTCTTTTCCCTTCTAGGGTGTGTGTGTGTGTGTGTGTGTGTGTATGTGTGTGTGTGTGTGTGACATTGATTGTATAAATGTATGAACTTACCCAAATCTCTGTTACATGTTTCTGTGGATACTTTGGTGGAACTCCATCAAATACAGGGAAATAACAGGACACCCAGGAGTGAAACAGAGTTTCTTGACAAGTGATGACTTTAAGAGGACAATTTCTCTGCTAGAAGTAGTAGTACTTTGGTTGATACATTCTGACACAGATTTGAAGTATACTCTTAATACTCTAACTTTCCAAGACAAAGCATTTTATTTATAGGACTCATTTGTAACAACTTCAAAAAAGGCTCACTAATGGGACCAGCAGATGGAGTAAAGGCTATGTCACTGGACTCCCATGTAGTGGACCACGGTTCAAGTCCCGGACCTGGTGGCTTAAACTCATGCCGGGCATGTGTGAGTATGTGCCCCAGATTCCGAGAGGAGAAATCAGGAGAAAGGATTGCAGCATGGCCATCCTCCCTGGGGGGGTAGGGGGGTGATTTCTTGCTTTTTGTCTCTCTGTCTCTCTCTGTCTTTCTGGCAGGTGCACACACCCTATAGCAAAAACCTCAAGAAAAACCAAAAACAAAAACAAGGTCTCACTAATAAGAAAGGGGTTCTTGTATATCTTGTGTATACAAGATCCTAACTTCAGGCAAACAAATGCAAGAGGTGAAAACTTTTTAAATTCCTTTGTTACTACCCTTTATCACTACCCATGAAAGTTAGCTCCCTACTAACCTAAAACGTGGCAGCATTTAAAAAAATATTATATTTGTTATAGAGCATGTGCACTTGCTGGAAAGAGG
>NW_006206561.1:909276-928660 GCF_000334495.1 Tupaia belangeri chinensis
CCATGCTGCAATTCCTTTCCCTCTCAGGATCTTGAGCACACATTCACACATATCTGGCATGTCTCTCAAGCTGGAAGGTAAGGACTAAAACTGCACGTTGGCCATGTTGGATCTAGCTACCTAACTATTTTCCCCACCCTCCAGGTAGCCCTTGGCAGCATATTTTTAAAAGCTATCACTGGCCTATGATGGCTCCGAATGATACCAACCTCCTGTCACCTCATATTATAATCATTGCTCTGACAAAAGCACATATAAAACTCTGCCTACATTTACATTTTTAAGACCCCCATCTTTGTAGTGTTTTCCCATTTAAGCCCCTTAATATGCAGCAGAAGCTCTATGCCCCAACTGTTAAGGTATGTGTCCATATGCTGGGTCCTTTCTTTTTGAATGAGGACAAGTAGTCTTCAGTTCAAAGAATAATAACCTATGACATTTTATATATCATGTCTACATGGGACTAACAATTTAAACCTATTTGGCTGACTCAGAGTTTAGTCTAGTAGCCAATCATCGAGCAGTTAACTCAGAAGAGTAATAAAGGGAGAACTTGATTGTCCGAAGGTTAGCTTTAGTCCCTCAGTTGTCCTCATAGAGCAAACTCCATAAATATTAGGTTGTCGAGAAAGTCATGATTTATTTTTTTATTAAAATGACTTTCTAGTCAACCCAGTAGTTCTAGTGAAGAACTCTAACAGCAAAAGGAATAACTATTTGTACTGAAGTCTTTGGTGTGTATTTTTTGGTATTTTTCTAAGAGTGGATGTTTGTGAGGAAAATTAACATATTATGGAATAGTAATTTGTTTGAATTAATCTTTACATTCACACACATGGATAGATTAGATTTCTACAACAACCTCCTGAGGAGAGTAGGCCAGGTGTTATTATTACGGTTTTTCAAATAAGAAAACAAATTTTGTCACAGATATACAGATGTACATGATAAAGACCACAACTCAATCCTAGGTCTGTTGTTTGTACTGTTCTGTTGGAAAGATGATTGTCAGTGTTGATATTAATTTGTTTGTTTGTTTTTAATGA
Source organism: Tupaia belangeri chinensis (assembly GCF_000334495.1). Classification (NCBI taxonomy): domain Eukaryota; kingdom Metazoa; phylum Chordata; class Mammalia; order Scandentia; family Tupaiidae; genus Tupaia; species Tupaia belangeri. Next base: position 910,323 of record NW_006206561.1, read on the forward strand.
AATGGGTTGATTAATTAGTGACATTGACCATTTGTATCTCCATGTCTTTCCACAGCGTGCTCTCATGTCCAGATTATCCCTTCCCATTTGTTTTTAAAGAATCATTTTATTTAACTTTATGTATTATTTTTATTATTTTTAATTTGACCAGAGAGAGACAGAGAGAGAGAAGGAAAGTGAGAAAGCAAGCTGCCAGGTCCAGGATGTGAACTGTGGTTGGCCTTGTGGAAGTCTAGCACCTTTAATCACCACACCACCTGCCAGCTCCATATCCTTTCCTTTAGGGCTTACCCCTTCCACGAAGCCTTCTCTGATTTATTAATGGATCTCCTCCTCATCCGAACTTCTAGAGAACTTCTAGCTTATACTCCAAAATTCAGAAATTAAATTTTACTCTTATATTTTGTCCAAAGTGAACTGTAAAAATAAAACAGACTCTTTTCTCTTTCTACAAAGTTGCCTTCAAATTTCTCTACCTCTTGACCTCTCCACTTACTCCCATGGGTTGTTCTTATGGCACGTGTTCAGACTATCCCTTCATTGGTAAAATGAAAGATTTATCTTTCTCTTAGTTTTCTTGTGTGACAAATGAGGGTAATAATTATCATTTTACAGAACTTTGAGGGTTGAATGAAAATGAATGCAAAAGTGCCCAGCATTCTTTATGATTCATGGTAAAGTACTCAATAAATGTTATCTATTAGAGTATGGCATAAAAGAGAGAGAGAGAGAGAGAAGCATCCCCTGGAGGGATGACCATGCTGCAATTCCTTTCCCTCTCAGGATCTTGAGCACACATTCACACATATCTGGCATGTCTCTCAAGCTGGAAGGTAAGGACTAAAACTGCACGTTGGCCATGTTGGATCTAGCTACCTAACTATTTTCCCCACCCTCCAGGTAGCCCTTGGCAGCATATTTTTAAAAGCTATCACTGGCCTATGATGGCTCCGAATGATACCAACCTCCTGTCACCTCATATTATAATCATTGCTCTGACAAAAGCACATATAAAACTCTGCCTACATTTACATTTTTAAGACCCCCATCTTTGTAGTGTTTTCCCATTTAAGCCCCTTAATATGCAGCAGAAGCTCTATGCCCCAACTGTTAAGGTATGTGTCCATATGCTGGGTCCTTTCTTTTTGAATGAGGACAAGTAGTCTTCAGTTCAAAGAATAATAACCTATGACATTTTATATATCATGTCTACATGGGACTAACAATTTAAACCTATTTGGCTGACTCAGAGTTTAGTCTAGTAGCCAATCATCGAGCAGTTAACTCAGAAGAGTAATAAAGGGAGAACTTGATTGTCCGAAGGTTAGCTTTAGTCCCTCAGTTGTCCTCATAGAGCAAACTCCATAAATATTAGGTTGTCGAGAAAGTCATGATTTATTTTTTTATTAAAATGACTTTCTAGTCAACCCAGTAGTTCTAGTGAAGAACTCTAACAGCAAAAGGAATAACTATTTGTACTGAAGTCTTTGGTGTGTATTTTTTGGTATTTTTCTAAGAGTGGATGTTTGTGAGGAAAATTAACATATTATGGAATAGTAATTTGTTTGAATTAATCTTTACATTCACACACATGGATAGATTAGATTTCTACAACAACCTCCTGAGGAGAGTAGGCCAGGTGTTATTATTACGGTTTTTCAAATAAGAAAACAAATTTTGTCACAGATATACAGATGTACATGATAAAGACCACAACTCAATCCTAGGTCTGTTGTTTGTACTGTTCTGTTGGAAAGATGATTGTCAGTGTTGATATTAATTTGTTTGTTTGTTTTTAATGAAATGGGTTGATTAATTAGTGACATTGACCATTTGTATCTCCATGTCTTTCCACAGCGTGCTCTCATGTCCAGATTATCCCTTCTCATTTGTTTTTAAAGAATCATTTTATTTAACTTTATGTATTATTTTTATTATTTTTAATTTGACCAGAGAGAGACAGAGAGAGAGAAGGAAAGTGAGAAAGCAAGCTGCCAGGTCCAGGATGTGAACTGTGGTTGGCCTTGTGGAAGTCTAGCACCTTTAATCACCACACCACCTGCCAGCTCCATATCCTTTCCTTTAGGGCTTACCCCTTCCACGAAGCCTTCTCTGATTTATTAATGGATCTCCTCCTCATCCGAACTTCTAGAGAACTTCTAGCTTATACTCCAAAATTCAGAAATTAAATTTTACTCTTATATTTTGTCCAAAGTGAACTGTAAAAATAAAACAGACTCTTTTCTCTTTCTACAAAGTTGCCTTCAAATTTCTCTACCTCTTGACCTCTCCACTTACTCCCATGGGTTGTTCTTATGGCACGTGTTCAGACTATCCCTTCATTGGTAAAATGAAAGATTTATCTTTCTCTTAGTTTTCTTGTGTGACAAATGAGGGTAATAATTATCATTTTACAGAACTTTGAGGGTTGAATGAAAATGAATGCAAAAGTACCCAGCATTCTTTATGATTCATGGTAAAGTACTCAATAAATGTTATCTATTAGAGTATGGCATATGGCATATATATTAAAGTGTTAAAGAAAATAAGTGAAAGGAAAGACTGTGTTTTAAGTCTCTTTTAGCCTTCTTCCTTTTGGCTTTAGGCATGCCTGCATTTCCACTGTTCCCTCCATGAACATCTGTGCTTTGATTACATAAACATTCTTGTTTCCCAGATTAGTCTATCCATAATAACATCTGTGAAAAGATGAGGTATGTGTGTAAGCAAAACATCTATAAAGAGAGGTTAAAACCACTTCTGCATACATATTGTTTGCAGGTATCCATGTCATCAAGTCAAATTTAATACTACCTTTGCATGTAACGCTGAATGAAAGATATAAAGATATTTGGTGAATTTCCCATTACCACATTCAGTGCAGATGGGTAGCATTTTCCTCCACTGATAGTCATGAATTTATAGAGATTATCTCCTGATTCCTCTTTGAAAAGTCCTCCAGTATATAATTACTAATGCAAATATAGTCATATGACCTAAAAAAAATTCTCTACAGCACTTTTAGATGCTTCCTAAAGCTACATTTTCAATTGTACCTTTTGCTATAGGAGGTACTTAAAACTATGCTTCATCGCTGGCAAAACCTCCAGTGTTGAATTCTTCCTGTTATGATAAATAACAGCACTGAAAAAGTTTTGCGTCATCTGGCAATGATCTAAAGTTGATGTGTACATTAAAATAAAGGGCAGAAAGTCCAGTTCATATACAAAAGGAAAAAACCCTGTAATTCTGGCCAATTTTAGAATCGACTGAAACTTTCTTCTATTTTTGAGACTATTGATCTTTTTAAACTTTCTTTTTCTAATGATGAGTTGAAAAACAGAATACAGTTATCAGAAATTATAGACTTCAGATTCAAGATAGTTTCAGAGGTGATCATATCTATCTTCCTACCCAAACTAGTGAATAAAGCTGCACAACTAATAATTTGGGAACACTGCTTCTGGAAGCTACAATAAAATTTCTACATAGGAGATTTTCCAACAGTTGACATTTTATTTAACAAATCTTCTTTGACCCTCTGTATACCAGAACAATCACAAAAAAACCCTTTTGGAGAAGACCCATCTCTTCATCTTTGTTGATGTATCTGAGATCTCTTCCCTACTTTTATCAGGCTCTATCTTTATTGCTCTTGGGAGAAGAAATTTAGTGTTTATACCTAATAAATATTGAAGGAGGCATTCACTATCTTAAAGAGTATTAATATTAGAAATAACTTCAGGGGCCAGCAGGTGTCATGGTGGTTAAGGGCACTGGACTCCCATATGCCCAACTGTGGTTTGAGTTCCAGACCTGGCAGCCTGTTTTCTCACTTTCCTTCTCTCTCTCTCTCTCTGTGTATCACTCTGTCCTTCTCAAATTAAAATAAATAAAGTCAAATAAAAATAATTATTTAAAAAAAGAAGTAATATTGTTAAACTCTCAGAAGACCAAAATTCTCAATTGACGATTCTTTTTCCAAACTCAACTGTACATGCCATGTATGGCTTATATGTCCCAACTGTCCATCTCACTAAAGGATGAAACATGAGAATCCTGACAGATTTGGTGTTGAATTTTAGACTTCAATACCCTTAGCCCTGCAATGGACATTTTTACGGGCATTTTGAAAGTATTTTAAAAAACCTGTAAAATAGAAATTTGAAGTGACTTGACAAGGATAGTAAGATGATACATGGTGCCCATTCACTGTAAAAATACAAGCTGAACATTGTAGAAAGTCTTCACGTGGTTGATACCAGCTTTTGAGGAAGATCATCAGGATATTCACATTACCTCCATTTGGAAATAAAATTAGGAATTAACCTACAAAGGTTTTTAGGTTCCCTCCACTCCACTCTACACAACTGTTTTTTGTGTACTCCCATTAATCAAGTGTCTTAATTCTTCATGCTGACTCAAGAACACACTCAGAATCTTTCACATCTTACATATAGTGTAAATACAGGTAAATACTGGCTAATGGTGTGGATGAAGGTCCCTTTAGCATTTTTATAGTCATTTCTCCCTACCCCCATACACAGGGCTGACTTCGTCAAGAGTTCTAGGTTCAGCATTCCAAAGTAATTTAGACTATATGTACTCTGTCAAATGAGTCACTGAGGTTCATTCATTCTTTCTTTGTGACCATTGACACTGAATGCAATCCAAATAGCGTTGTCAGTCCTATTTTTAAAAAAATCACATGATTTAGCCAAACTGTACAGACTAGTTATTTTATATGCCCAAAATAATCAGGTCATATCATATTGAATTTGTGTATGTGTGTGTGTGTTCCAATCTGTCACTTAGATTGAATGGTAATCTTTCTTTTTTGGAGAGGTTTTTGCTACAGAGTGCGTGCGCTCACCAGAAAGACAGAGACAGACAGAGAGACAGAAAGCAAGAAATCACCCCCCGGGGAGATGGCCACGCCACAATCCCTTCTCCTCCATTTTCCTCTCAGGATCTTGGGCATGCACGTACACACATCCAGTATAAGTTTAAGCCACCAGGCCTGGGACTTGAACCGCAGTCGACTACATTGGAGTCCAGCGACATAGCCATTACGCTAACTGCTGATTTCTTGAATGACAGTTTTCATTGGTACACATCCAGTACAGCTGGGAGTAAAGACACAGCCTTATGCAAAATCATATGCAAATCCCTTTTTGTGTTAGATTCTCTCAGGTTCCTTTTTCTACGGCAAGGCAAGAAGATTCACGCATCCTGGGTACCCTTTTGCATGTTACTGTTCACCTTCACTACATGCAAAAACTTCATGGAAAATGGAATTAAAGTATGAGTTTATTTTGAAAGCCATGCAATATTTTCATGAACTTTTTGAAAACCCCTCATGTATGTGTGTGTGTGTGTTTGTGTGTGTGTGTGTGTGTGTGTGTCATTTCTCAAGTAATTGCTCTGAAATGGAATTAGAGTACCAAATCATTATGAAAGAAACAACTGCCAAAAATGGTACAGATTGTTTAGGATTCCATACTATAAAAATCTCATAAAAACTTAGGACCAGCAGGTGGTGTATGATTATATCACTGGATTCCCACATAGTCAACTGCAGTTCAAGTCTTGGACCCAGTGGCTTAAACCTCATGCTGGACGCCTGTGTGTGCATACTCAAGATCCCAAGAGAATAGAGGAAAAAGGATTGCAGTGTGGCTACCACCCTTGGGGAGTAATTTCTTGTTTTCTGTTTCTCTGTCTCTGTCTCTCATGTGCACACACCCTAAAGCAGAATCTCTCTAAAAAAACAATATGTTCATTATATTTTCTTTTCCATGAGCATTATAGAGAAAAAGAGAGAATGTGCAAAGGGGAGAGGAAGACTGGTATTGATGACAGTGTCTCGCAACATTACGATACCCATGTCCCAGCCTCCCAGTTAGCAAACACTGCAGGTGCACAGCCTTTTATGCTGAGTTGGAAACTGAACCCAGGCCTCTCATCAGACTCACCCACCATGCAGTGGCACCTTTCCACTTTTGCCACAGCAGCTGGATTTATTCATTATATTTCTTCTCTGTGAAATGGGATGGGTCTAGACAGGCTGTGGTCCCATTTTTTTTTTTATTATATGGTAATCATCCTAACTTTTTTCAACAGCTTTTAAAAAGAAATCAAATGCTTTATTTTGAGATGATTCCAGATTCAAATGCAGCTATACGAGTTAACACTGAGGGATTCATTTATCCTTTACTCAGTTTCTCCCAGTGGTAACAGCCTGATAAAACTTTAGTACAGCCTCACAACTTGGATATTAATGTTTATACCATAAAGATACAGCACTGGGGACCAGCAGTTAGTGTAATGGCTATGTAGCTGGACTCCCATGTAGTCGACCGCAATTCACATCCCAGACCTAGTGGCTTAAAACTCACACCGGGCACATGTGGGTGTGTGCCCAAGATCCCAAGAGAAGAACGGAAGTGAAGGGATTGCGGCATGGCCATCCCCCCTAGGGGGTGATTTCTGGCTTTCTGTCTCTCTGTCTGGCGAGCGCACATGCCCTATAGCAAAAACCTCTAAGAAAAAAAAAAAAGATACAGCACTGTTCTGTCAGAACTGTTAGGTCAGACACTCAAACCAAGCAGTCAGCCATGTGGGATCCCACGCCTTAACCATGTCACCTGCTGGTCCTATTTGTTTGTTTGTTTGTTTGTTTTCATGCACACATGCCCGGCATGAGTTTTAAGTCACCAGGTCCGGGACGCGAAACAATTGACACTGAGCATTTTTGCAAATTTCCCATGGATAAAACTATTTGTCTGGTCGAAAAAAATTATGCCATAAGAATGGACCTTTTCATCAAGTTTCTGTATAGATCAAACACTGGCAATTCTCTAGGGATAAGATTCTAGATTGCTCTAAACCCTAAACACATTCTGCCTTCTCTAGCAGCTGCTAGGCTGTGGATTTTCAAGCCACCATAGGCTATTGGTTTGTAGGCTACCATAGAGATGGGGATTAGAGCAAGTTAGAACACCAGAAATCTCATATATTTTTTTTTTTACTGAGATTCAATCATCTTTTTTTTCCTTGAATGAATACTCATTGAATTGTTGCAAGGCTTTATTTAATTTTCAGAGTTCTAGAGAGGTTGACTTGACAGTTTTCATTAATTTTCTCACCGCTTTTACAAAAACATGTTTTTTGTTTTGTTTTGTTTTGTTTGCCTATTGGGCACATGCGCTCACTGGAAAGAGACAGAGATGGAAAGACAGAAAGTGAGAAAACACCACCAAGGAAAATGACTACTCTGTAATCCCTTCTCTTTCACTCTCCTTTTGAGATTTTAAACATGCACACATGGATGCCTGGCATGTTTTTCAAACCATTAGGTCCGGGACTTGAGCTGCACAGTCAGCCTTATGGGATCCAGCTACCTTAATCACCACAACACCTGACTAGCCCAAGATGAATGTTTTTTTAGATATTTATTTCACCATTGCAGAAGTGCTCCTCTTGAATGAAAAAATACTTAGTTCAACCTTTATTGAGAGAGAGTGTGCACATGTACGTGTGTGTGTTTCTGTGTCTATATATTAATCTTTTTCATATATACATGTAATTTTAAAATTCTGTCCATCTACACAGACTGTATACTTTCTGTGTATTGATTCTTAAATATTTATTTTAAAGATACATTATTTTTTCTTTTAAGTAGCTCTTTATGTTAAACATTTTCTAGAGGGTGCATGTACTCGTTAGTGAGATAGACAGAGAAGGAGAAAGCACCCCACAATGATATGTGATCACACCACAATCCCTTCTCTTCCATTTCTTCATCCCATTGTGAGCTTGGGCATGCATACACACATACCCAACATGTCTCTCAAACTTCCAGGTCCAGGAATTGAACCATGCAGTCAGCCATATTGGATCCATCTCCATTAACTAGAAGGCCCTGAGGCTAACTCTAGGTATATGTTATTTTTGCCAAATCTTTCTGCTCCTCTTTTAAATGTTAGCCACCCTTTCCCTTATATCATCATCTATATGTCTGTGTTTAGCCTTAGAAGCAGTATGATATTCCTGATTTTATCTTGCCAGAATGGGTACAAGAGTAGAAAACAAAAGAAAATAAAATAACATTTGTTTTCATTGCCAGAGGGGAGCTGTGCACTTGCCAGAGAGAGAGAGACAAAAACAGAGACAGAGAGAGGAGAAGCACCCCCACATGAGGCATGATCATGCCATAATCTCTTCTCCACAGTTTCTACATACTGTAGGAATCTAACACACACATGTGAATGACTGGCATGTTTTTCAAGCCACTAGGGCTGGGATTAGAACCCCAGTCAGCCATGTGGGATCTGGCTCACTTAACCACTAGCCTATGGGGCTGACCCTATAATAATATTTCTTTAAGAAACCAGGAATGGGGACCAGCAGTTAGCATAATGGCTATGTCACTGAACTCCCATGTAGTCGACTGTGGTTCAAGTCCCCGACCTGGTGGCTTAAACTCACACTGGGCACGTGTGTGTATGTGCCCAAGATCTTGACAGGAGAATGGAGGAAAAGGGATTGCGGTTTGGCCATCCCCCCGGGGGTGATTTCTCGCTTTCTATCTCTCTGTCTCTCTCTGTCTTTCTGGCAAGTGCACACACCCTATAGCAAAAATCTCTCCAAAAAAAAAAAAAAAGGAAAAAAGAAAAAAGAAAGAAACCAGGAATGTTACTATAGTAATGAAAAATCTCTTTAAATATATTTATCATTCTTTTATCTAGAAATCAAAGAAAATAAAATATTACTGGCATGAATGTTTGGGGTGTGTGTGTGTGTGTGTGTGTGTGTGTTAATAAAATTCTATTATCAAATTCCTTAAAATTTCTTTTTCCAACTTGTTTTGCTAGTCCATCTGGGATCATGATCTCAATAAAGCCCCCAAATTTACAAATACATGAAAAAAATGAATATACATTCATTAAATCCCCACAGAGAGAATTTAGTTGGCAAAAATGATATTAGTCTGTGAATATACCTAACTTACCAACCTAAGTTATTTTGGTCATACTAAATTGAAATGTCATTGAGGGACCAGCAGTTAGCATAATGGCTATGTCGCTGGACTCCTACTTAGTCGACCGCGGTTCGCATCCTGGACCCGGTGGGTTAAACTCATGCTGGGCGTGTGTGCGAGTGTGCCCAAGATCCCGAGTGGAGAATGGAGGAGAAGGGATTGCGGTGTGGCCATCCCCCCTGGGGGGTGCTTTCTATCTCTCTGTCTCTCTCTCTCTCTCTCTCTGTCTGGTGAGCGTACGCACCCTATAGCAAAAAAAAAAAAAAACTCTAAAAAAAAAAGATGAATTGAAATGTCATTATTGTCCCTGGAATATTAAAGGATGTTTTGCTATTAAATTGTCCAAACCATATTTGTTCAGCAGCTACCAAAATAGTGAAGCAGGCAAAGTATTTGATTCCGACAGATGTTCTGATTTAGCTCCTTGTATTTCTTCTTTCACAAGACATGGGCAAGCAGGTAATCCTGGTCTACATAAGCCGTTCCAAGTTACCACACATAAAAAATATTTGTTTGTTGGTTTTTGGTTTTTTTTTTAGTTTTTGCTATAGGGCACATGTGCTCACCAGAGTTGGGGGGTGGAGAGTGAAAGTCACCCTCCAGGTCAATATGGCCATGCCACAATTCTTTTTCCTCTATGCTCCTCTTAAGGTTTTCTGGATGTGCATGCATACAAGCCTGGTGTGATTTTCAAGCCGCTGGGTCTGAGACTCGAACTGTGGAGTTAGGCTATGTGGGATTCAGTGTTTTAACCTCTATGCCACCTACAGAACCTCTAACCTCTAACCACAGAAATGTTTTAAGAATAGATAGTCTCGGGCCAGTCAGTGGTGTGGTGGTTAAGAAAACTGGATCCCACATTGCCAACTTTGTGGTTTTAAGTCCTACACCAGTCAGCTTGAAAACCACACTGGGTGTGTGTGCATGCCCAGAGTCCTGATGGAGCATGGAGAAGGGATTCGGAAGTGGTCATTTCACTGGGAGAAGGGGGAAGGATTCTCAATTTCTCTCTCTCTGTCTCTCTTCAGAAAGCACATGTGTCCTAAGGCACAAAAAACACAAACAAACAAAAAACAAAAACAAAAAAAGTAGCCTCATTTAAGAAAGAAGGGGGAAACTGTAGATAATATAGCTCCAATCCAATGAATTTCACCATATCTTTTTTTTTTTTGGAGAGGTTTTTGCTATAGGGCACATGCGCTCGCCATACAGACAGAGACAGAAAGCGAGAAATCACCCCCCAGGGGGTATGGCCACGCCACAATCCCTTCTCCTCCATTCTCCTCTCAGGATCTTGGGCACGCACGCACACGCTCCCGGCGGGAGGTTTAAACCACCGGGGCCAGGACGCAAACTGTGGACGACTACATGGGAGTCCAGCGACATAGCCATTACACTAACTGCTGGTCCCAACCATATCTCCTTAGAAAACAAAGGCTGCTGATAATACTCCCATGTCTTCACTCCTTTCTTTCCCTTCCTCTTTCTTCCTTTTTCTTCCCTTTACTCCACCCCACCTTTCTTTTCTTCCAAGTGCATGTGAACCACATCTTTTTATATTGTATCTCTCAAATATGGGGTATTAATCATATAAACACATATATAATGACATGCTGCTCATCTGGGAATTTTTCCAAGTAACAGAGGGAGGTAGCGAGATAGCAAGTCACATGATGAGCTCCTTGTAACACTTTCTCTTCTCTCACCCTGAAACAGCATGGCAGGGATCTGTGAGTAGAATATTACAACATTAAACACACCAAAACATCTGATAATGTTTAGTTATCAATAGGCAAAATCAGTTTCCTTAGTCACTCCCATATTCATTGAAAAACCAAATCTTGGGACCAGCAGTTAGCATAATGGCTATGTTGCTAGACTCCCATGTAATTGACCGCAATTCAAATCCCAGACCCAGCGGCTTAAACTCACGCCGGGCGCGTGTGCATGTGTGCCTAGGATCCCGAGAGGAGAATGGAGGAGGAGGGACTGCGGCATGGCCATCCCCCCTGGGGGGTGATTTCTCGCTTTCTCTCTGTCTCTGTGTTTGTCTGGTGAGCACACATGCCCTTATAGCAAAAACCTCTCCAAAAAAAAAAAAATAAAAAAACAAATCAAGAGAAAAAACAAATCTCTTCTAGAGAAATCATTATATTCAACAAATAAGGAATTTGTGTGCAGATATGTACCTAAAACTCAGTCACCTAGCCATCCAGACCAAAAGCGATAGTGACACACATATTTACCTGGAATTAAGCCATGTCTGTGTACAGATGAGGACACTATAGTTAAAATGGATCATTTTTATTTGTTGCTAGAAAGAAAATATTGAAGAAACACAGGGACTTGACTAAGAGAGACATAGGCTTAAGTCTATGGTCTGTTATGTATTTGACAGTTTTCTTCTGTATAAAATGTGAATTTCTTATGTTGCATTGAGGTGATTGGGGTCAAGAGGATTAAACAACAAAGTAATATATGCAGAATGTCAAGCACTGTGCCTGGCACATTGTAAGCACTCAGCGATTATTGCTGGCTGCTACTGGCATTCAAGGAGAGTTTCCAGCCCCTCAAGTTCTGTGGATGACTAAATGGAGCCACTCCACATTTTACAGATTCTTTTTGTAGTGGCAGGGGGCCTAAGTGCCTTTAGTAAGAAAAGAACATGAGCCCCCTTCAGCTCAGCTCACTTTAGAGACAGAATAGGGATGGGCGAAAGAAGAAGTTAGCGCTAATGACTTTTCTTCCATGGATACATTTTATTAGATCTTTTTATCATCATTAAAATCTATTTAGGTTAGAATTCCTGTCTTAATAAACATGACTCTAATGGATTGAAAGAGTTAATGTACTTTCTAATACATCATAATGATTTTTGTCTTAAACTTTAATCATAGTACTAACACCCACAAATATTAGTTAAATAAAACTTAATCCCAATTTTCTAATCTATAAACTAAAAGGGATAACTTGTACTTCTATAATTATAACAAGAATGAAAACTAAGTGTTTTGAGGCAATACAAAATAATTAAAGGACAAAATTAGTGTTATTTTCAAATGGTGTATGTTAGCACCCCCCTAAAAAAACCTAAACACACGCCCCCAAAAAACAGAGCTACATATCTGTATAAATTAACCCCAGCTTGCTTTCCTTACCCACCCCCTGAAGACTCAGACTATCTGAAGAGTAAGCTTCTAGCTTCTCTTAAGCAATCTATATTTGAGAAAATCAGTAAACCTTCCTTCAGAAGTACTTCCTTTCATTTAAGAGAATAATCCTTTCCTGTCATAGATCCCCTGCAATAGAAAAAAAGTGAGGAATAAAAGAAGAGTATAGTTTAGTAGCAGGAAAGGAGGCTGAGGTGAATTATAGGCAAGAGGTATATGAAATGTTTAATGTTAAATACAGAAGAAATAAATGACGACTAGGTATATGTGTGCTGTATGTGTAGATAGAAGTTTGTGAATGTGTATAGAAATGTCTATGAGTATATGTGAATGCATGTGTAATTTGTAAAATACAGTTCCATAGAAATGAAACTCTATCTGGTTAAAGATGTTACCTTTTTGGTTCCTACATAAACAAGACACTGGAAAACTCACATATTCTTTTGTACTCTTGGTTTGCACAGTCCTCCTCCCTTCCTACAACCACCTCCCCCATGCAAAACTTTAGCACTGCATCATTAATTCTTCATGCCTAGGGATAGTCCCCAAATTATCTCATTACTGGGCTGCTTAGTGCTTTCAAAATCTGGATTATTAAGGAGCTGTGTGAAGCCTTGTTTCCTGATAATGAAAGCACAATGGCCATCTGGATGGAGATTAATATCTCACTTGGGGTTATGTAATATTTTCTTTATTCCATTCTAGTTGCAATCCCCCTTCCTAATTTTTCAAAATGCCACTGGAGCCCATTTCATGAAATTGCAAAGTAATCTGATGGTGATGAATCACTTTTAGAAAGAGAAAATTTGCTGAAGCTATGGATTTGCATTCCCCTTGTCATTTTAGTTAAAATGAGGAATGCTTGGAATTTATACATAAGCAGCATTGTGTTTTGGCCTTATTTATTACAGAAGGCTCTTGAAATAGCTGCTGGTTTTAATTATACGTTTTCATTGTATGATGAAAGGGGAAAATGTACCTTCTTGTCCTTAGCTATCTGCTATCAGTTTAGGATTTTTAAGGAATAGTTTTTTAAAATAGCTATTGAAGAAGTTAAGGTCAGGATGATTGTTCTCAGAGACAAATCTATGAATTCACATTCTGTCTGGTAATTAATCAAGCCAGGGCCTCTTAGAGAAGCAGCCCAGTTGCTTTTAACATCAGTGTTTTCTCTCATTCTTTCCTCCATCCTCTTTTCCAATGTAATTTTCCAGTCCTGAATCAAAATTAAGAGGTTAAATTCTCCTGTCCCAACACTCAAGGCCTTTTGCCCAACTCAGTTCACAATTCTTACACTTGGGTCAAATCCCTAGAGCACTCTGATGATCTGCCATATGACCGATATGACACCCATTTTCTCTTTTCTTTGATAGTTGTTAGAAAGACAGGTTAGGGTCAGCCACTGGTATGGTGATTAAAGCAGCTGTATCTCACATGGCAGGCTGTGCATTTAGAGGCCCAGACCCAGCAGCTTGAAAAACACACCAGCAAGTGTGCATGCTTGCCCAAACTCTCGAAAAAAGAAATAGAGAAGGGATTCCAGTGTGATCATTCTCCATGGTGGCAGTGGTGGGGAAGGAGAATGTGTTTTCTCACTTTGCCCCTCACTCTCTAGGTCCCTCTCTGGCCAGCACATGAACCCGCTAATAAATTAAAAAAGAAAAAGAAAGACAGATTTAATTTTCTCTCTCATGTTGTAAAAACCCTACCTTATAACTACTGGGTAACCTATTTACCTGAATAGCTAATTTGTGGTGTGAGATTATCTGATATAACAACAGATAGATACAAATCAGAAACAATCACTAGTTTTTCTTTTAGTAACAATATGTTTATCATTTATGGACTAGGTGAGTCCATGGATTTTTTTCACCAATGTTGATTAAGTCACTAGGTTTACCTTTCCTTAGTGGTATTTATTGACCATTCAATATACCATTCATTCAATGGACAGTTAAAGGTAGGGAGTGTAAATTAAAGCAAAGTATGTTGAAGATATAGGTCTTGTCATAAAGATATGAATAAATTCTTGGTTTCCTTTGAAGGAAATGGGTTATTAATTTGATAATCCTCCCAAGATTTAAGGAGCTACAGGATAATTAGAGTTTAGGATTCCAATTTTGGTTTTCTAATAATCAGGTAAAGTCACTTTACCTTTTTGAATCCCTGTTTATATGAAAGTAGGAGATTGGACTAAGTTCTTAATTCTCTCTTTTCCTCTTTTACACACACACACGCACACACACACACACACACACACACATACACACACACACAGACACACACACACACACACAGACACACACACACACACAAATGGTGAGAGTAATGAATCAAAGAAAACTCCTTAAAGAATATGAGTTTTAAATTTCATTTTTTCTTTGAAGTATGCAGACTAATGATTATGCTGAGAAATGTTGCCTTACCTAAAGTTTAAATTTAATCTAAAATCTATGAATAAATCACTTTTGACATGATCTTACTATCAATTCTTCTATATTGGTTCTGCATACAGAAAGGAATTTGGGATAGTTTGATATTCTAGTCCTAGGCTTATCATACTCATTATAGATTAAGCATTTCTCGCTTCTACCAGAAACCATTTATAACATTTTGTCAAAACTAGTTTACATACTCCAAATTTGATTGTACATTCCTTGAAGGCAGGGATTGTAAAATCTTCTGTTACTTTACAGTAGCTAGTATAGTGCCAGGCACATGATAGAAACTCAGTAAATACCTCTGACAAAAATATGTTTGGAAAAGTACATTGACATATAACACCAATGTTTGGGCATTTCTATTAGTCTTTTGTAAAGATTATAAATTGGTCTGAAAGAATAGGTTTGTAATAATAACCACAATCATATCAATTCTAATTTACCTAGTGCTTACTGCGTACCAGGCATTTGAACAACCCTGTAAAATAAGTGCTAATATTCTCACTGGTGGGGAAACAAAGACATAGTGTGATTTAGTAATTTTCATAGTATCATATAGCCTTAGTAAGTAGTACAACTTGTATTTGAACCCATATCTAAAAGTTTTTAACCTCTACTAAAGTATATCAACTACTTGGCATTAAGAGAAAATTCTTTACTGTAAACTAATCAATAGTCTATTTCCATAGTCTCACTTCCAGTTCTGCTCCCCATTTAGAAAAGAGACAACATTCACTTAGTTTTCAAGCTTAATCCTGAAAGATGTTCATGTTTCTCCTCTTTGAAATTGACTCTAAAAAGGCTATTGCTCCCTAAGTGAAGTGAATTTAGTATCAATCATTTCTTTGAATAGAGAAGGCAAATTCTCATTTTGTACTATCAAGTCATAGAAATGCATAATTCTGGATTTCGAGACTAGATCTTATTTTAATTATAAAATATTATTAGTTATAAACTATTGTTGGTTCATTTTCCTCTGTAGTCACTTAAAAACAGACTTGTTTTTACTTTTAAGGCATTGAAATAAAAACAGAAAGATGTTAAAATTCTTCTCAAAGTAGAACTTTATAGCAACTAATCAATCCATCCTGATGAGGACCAATTCAACTACCCCTGAATTTTAACTTGAATTTGAATAGTTAAAAGAAACTTCCCACAGATACACTTGCAAATTTAAAGACTAAGAGGATCAACAATCCTTCTACTGGGTAGGTTGCTGGCCCAACAAGAAAATGTTGTCAACATTTCAAGATGGGAAAATTGAGCTGCCACTTCTGTGTGAGGGACTCTCTCTTCATTCAAGGACAATGGACTTTTAAGCAACTACTTCACTGTCTCACTCTAGTTTTAAAGGTGCTTGAGGCTGCTTGCAAGCTGTCAATAAACTCCTTGTCTTTGTTCTCCAGCTTTTCTATCTTTTAAAGGCATAAGATCCCTTGAGCATGCTCAGTAGGCATACTTTATCCCTGACGTTATTGATGTAGAACATATATCTTCCTAAACCATCCAAATTGGCATATTCCAAGGATTTGCAAAGGATAGAAGCAGCACCACTAAAGCCAAAATTGATAGTTTGAGTCACCCAGCCAAGCGATAATTCTGTCTCCTGAATCAGAAATCAGAACTCTAAGTCCCAGCCATGAGTATAGTCCTTAAGAAGCTAGCCTTTGTGGAGTCAGACCACTTGGTGACATTACCTTTCAGAGTGCCTAATCTCAAATAATTTAGGCCTTTTATTCAGCAGCTTTTTATTGTCAAGACATATTCAGTCAAAATATTTTTGGAAAATACATGTTTTTAGCATAAATGAATAATATATTGACTTGAGTTTGTTAGAAATCATAGGTTAGAACTGCTCTATCTTCTGTGGCTAATAATTCTTGGCACTGGGATTATGTTTCAGGATAACAGGACAGTCTGCCTGAGTGCTCTGATTGGTCATGGAATATTAATTGGCTATAGACATAGTGTTTAGAGCTCCAATTTAAGGTTGACAAGAATGATAGCTTTCATTTATATGCAAAAACTCCAACTGTCCCTTCAAGATAAATGATCAGATCCTGCTTCATCCGTCACTCTTTCTTTACATTTTAATATATGAAAAAGAAAGAAGAATGAAAAAATCATTTTCAAACATGCTTCACAAAATCACCTTGAATCAAACTGGGTGCCTCAGTGATCTTGTTGGTTTTCAAAAGTACAGTTGTTTATTCTTCGTCAGATAAAGAAGTGTGCGTGAACTGGTATGAGGTGAAACCTTTATTTATTGAAAAATATTGACCCATAGCATACTATCTCTGAGATTTTTTTCTTTTAATTATAATCTGAATTTTAACTAGTCCCCTGGATAATTCTGCTGAACATGTAATGTCTTATGTATGCTAGCAGTTGTAACAAGAAAACCTATCACACATGATAGAATTTATTTTTTGCTCATATAAAGTTCTAGCAAGTGTTCTTTATTTAAGAATCTAGGCTCCTTCGTGGGACCAGCAGATGGCATAATGATTACGTTGCTGGACTCCCATATAATCGCCCATGATTCGAGTCCCAGACCTGGCAACTTAAGAGTAACGTTGTGTGTGTGTGTATGCATGCCCAAAATCCTGAGAGGAGAAGGGATTGTGATGTGGCCATCCCCCATGGGAAAGTGATTTCTCACTCTCTGTCTCTGTCTCTCTAGCGAGTGCATGTACCCTATAGCAAAAATCTCTCTTAAAAAAAGGAACCTAGGCACCTTCATTCTTAAAGTTTCACCATCTTTAGCATATCACTTCCAAGGCCCCCATTATGATTTGCATTAAGCTAGTGGAAGAGAAAATAGCATGAAAAATATTGTGCAGATTTTAATGGGGCAGATCTGGGAGTGGTATATATCACTTCCACTTACATTGTACTGGCTAGAACTCAGACATATGGTCACACATAACTGCAGGAAAGACTGACAAATGTATAGTCTAGGATTATACTCAGAGAGAAATGAAAACAGATTTTGCTAGTCAGTAGTCTCTGTCATCAGAAAGTTTGAGACAGGGCTGGCTGTGGAGGCATTTGACCCCTACAGTTACACAGGGTCCTGGACATAGAAGGGCCTCACACTTGGTTTAATAATTTTTGTTATTATCTTGAATTTCTTAAATAATTTTAAATAATTTCTTATAAGTTTTGAATAAGAGATCACATATTTTGCACTAGACCCAGAAATTATTTAGCTGAACCAGTTTGAGAAAGAATGACCCAGTGTGTGAGGCAGAACTAGAAGAGTACAGTGCAGTGTAGGGTGTTGAGCAGTCAGTAGGTACTATACTTTAGAAGTACTTATGAACCAATGTTGTTGCCCAACAGACAGCCCACCATAAGGGTACTATATTGTTCTACATTTAAAATAAATAATTTTCATGTAATTTCTTTTTGTTTTTGAAAGAGATTTTTGCTACAGGGTGTGTATATTTGCCAGAGAGACAGATAGAGACAGAGAGACACATAGTGAGAAATCACCTCCTGGGGGATATGGCCATGCTGCAAACCCTTCTCCTCCATTCTCCTCTTGGGATTTTGGGTATACTCCCACATGTACCTGGCATGAGTTTTTATTTTTTTTTATTTTGAGAGGTTTTTGCCATAGGGCTCATGTGCTCACCAGACAGACAGAGAGAGAGAGAGAGACAGAAAGCAAGAAATCAA
>NW_006206561.1:928890-933047 GCF_000334495.1 Tupaia belangeri chinensis
GCCAGCTATTTGGGATCCCAGCAATGTAACCATTACATCATCTGCTGGTTCCAATTTCTGATTTACATATAATAATTATACATTTTGTAGGGTATAGTGTGTTTTTTTCAAAGCATTTATATAGGCCAAGGAAATACACATATTTACCATCTCCAATATTTATCACTAATTTTTGTTAAGCATATTTAAAATTCACTCTATTAGTTATTTGGAAATAAATATTAAATTGTCACCAATGCTCTTTACTGTTTTCTACATTTTTTGTCAGTGACTTAGATAGCATATAAATTATACTTATCACATTTTCAGATGAGGGAAATTTGGGAGGGACAGTTAATTCTTTAGAGGACATAACTCTTATTCAAAAAGATCTCAAGAGTTTGGAATGATGGGTTGAAACTAACCAGATGACATTTAGTAGGGAAAAAATATAAAGCTTTTTATACATTTCCAAAAATTCAACTGCAAAAGTACAGTCATGGGATTTTATTTGGCCAAGAGCACAAGTCGGGTGACTAGGTTGCCAAAAATGCTAATTCAGTCTCAGTCTGCATCACAGAAAGGTAGGATCCAGAACAATGGAAGTATTGGTTCCACTGCACTTTAGATGACATCTGAAATTATGTGTTCAGTTTATTTTGCCATATTTAAGAGACCTAGTGACAGACTAGATTGTGTCCAAAAAAGGATGTCTAGGATGGTAAAGAGTTTTGTTAAACATGTCACCTAAAAGACAATGGACAATTGAGAGAATTGAGTGTTTAGCCTGGAAAGGGGAAGGTTTTTAGAAAGGGGAAGATTTTCAGAAGAGCAGAAAGTGAAAGAGACCAAGAAATTTGTATGCACATATTTTAGGAAATGGTAAATAGAAGATATATTGAGTTTATTTTGCGCTATAGGACCAACAGGTAAAATATAGAGACAAATTTTGACTGAATTTAAAGTTTTAGGATTTTTTTACAGTTTCCTATAGGGCACATGCGCTCACAGAGAGCGAAAGAGACAGAGAGAGGAGAGACAAAGTGAGAAATCATCCTTCCCCCAGGGGGGATGGCTATGTTGCAATCATTTCTCCTCCACTCTCCCCTAAGGACTTTGAACATGCACACACAGTCCTGGGACTCCAACCCCAGTCAGCCATGTGGGATCCAGCTGCCTTAACTTTCATGCCAACTGTTGGCCCAAGAAGAAATGTTTACAGTTATTCAGAAATTGAAATAACTGGCCTTGTGATGAAGTGATCCTATTGCAGAAAAGTTATCAACACAAGACTGAATTCTAGGGACTCTATAGAGAGAATTCATGTATTAAGTAGGACTAAAGCTTTGCAGTGTGATAAGATTCTATAAGACTAAATACTGTTTTAAGTTACACAAATTGATCAGAATCATGTTAAGCTTGTACTTAACAGACTGCCTAAATTGATACATACTAGACTGAACAATCCCAGAATTGGATGTTGTAGGTACAAACAGGATCTAGAAGGACACTTCCCACTGTAAGCTGTTTGTGACTGTAGATGACTTTGTTTTTGCTTCTTGTGTTTTTCCATTTCCTATAATGCATATATTAACTTTTAAAAAATAAAGATTATTTTTAAAACCTGAAAAAAAATTTAAAAATAATTCCAACCTCATCTGTGTTTCTTACTACCTATATGACCTTAGGCAGGTCACCTAATTTCTTGATGCCTCCATTTTTTTAATTTGTAAAATGGACTTAATAATAGTATATACCTCATACAAAAAGTTGGTGGAAGAATTAAATGAATTAATATCCATTAAGTTCGTAGAATTATACCTTGCTTATAGTAAGTGCTGTATGTTAATATTTTCCAGAAATTTGGTTAGTGATGGCTCATCTCCCTTTTCTTCAATAAATGTAGCTTTCTGTTACAGTTAGATAAATTTACACTAAACATTAAATAGTATACTATGCTAGCAAAATCTTGTCACCTTTCCCTTTTTTAAAGAACTATTTTATTTAATATCATTTTAAGTTTGCTATAGGGCATGAGAGAGAGAGAGACAGAGAGAGAAAACAAGCTGCCAGGTCTAGGACTAGAACTATCATTGGCCATGTGGGAGTCCAGTGCCTAAACCACCATGCCACCTGCTGACCCCTCCTTTTCCCCCTTAAAATAATATTGCCAGAAGGTACATGCACTTACCAGAAAGAAACAGAGAGACAAAGGGAGAGAGAGGGAGGGAGAGGGAGAAAGCACCCTTCTACCATGGGGCATGGTCCCACTGTAATCCCTTCTCCTCCATTTCTCCATCCTATTGGAATTTGGGGCACAGATGCACACATACCTGGTATTCGGACTGCAGATGGCCATGTGGGATTCAGCTTCCTTAACCACTAGGCCAGCCCAGCAAAATTTTTTGAAAAACTGAGAAACAACAGAATTGTCAGGGACCTAAGAATGTCATGACAGCTATATTTCTGGCATGCATTATTAGATGTTGTGATGATGTTGGAGGACAATTTCTAGCATTCCAGCTTATGTATTTAGATTTTTTTAAAGAATTATTTTATTTAACCTTTATTTATTTATTTATTTATTTATTTATTTATTTATTTACTTAACCACAGTTGGCCACGTGGGAGTCCTGCATCCTTAACTATCGTGCCACCTGCCAGCTCCTATATTTAGATTTTTTATAAACTTTATATGGCAGGGTGGCAGATGACTCTCTCTCTCTCATTCTCACTCTGTCCCTCTCTGGTCTAATTAAAAATAAATAAATACATAAAATAAAGTTAAATAAAATAATTAAAAAATAAACTTCATATGGGATTTCTTTCATTTGATCTTCATATTAACTCTACAAAATACACAGTGAAATTGTCATCTTTATTGAAGATGGGGAACTTAAACAATAGAAAAATTAGTGAATTGTCCAAGAGCATACTGAATTATCTGTGGAACCAGGATTAGAATCCAGGTCCCTTAGATTTCAGCCCTGGGCTCAAAGATATACCATATGGCTAATGAGTGCTTCAAACTATACAGTCTATGGGGAACCAGCAGTTAGCGTAATGGCTATGTCGCTGGATTCCCACGTAGTCGACCGCGGTTCGTGTTCCGGACCCGGTGGCTTAAAAAACTCACGCCGGGCGCGTGTGCGTGCGTGCCCAAGATCCCGAGAGGAGAATGGAGGAGAAGGGATTGCGGCGTGACCATCCCCCCTGGGGGGTGATTTCTCGCTTTCTGTCTCTATGTCTCTCTCTGTCTGTCTGGCGAGCGCACGCGCCCTACAGTGAAAATCTCTCAAAAAAAAAAAAAACTATACAGTCTATAAATGAGGTTCCATTCAGCTAATAAAATGGCTTCTACTATCCTGCCAATAATTTTCCTATTCACTTTTTTACAAAAATGAAATTATCCTGAACCTTCAGTCACCAAACTTAATTTTCTTTTGGTTTTACAGGAGTGGATGTGAGTCAATAAAATTAGTGACTTATGCTGAGTGTATTGTCCACACAGATACTTTTGAAACTCACCTGTATGCTCATCCATTTCCTTACACATTGTTCTAGTTTTTAAGCTTGTAGAGAAAATGTAATCTCTTTACCAAGGTAGAAGTTTTAGATCTGGATCTTTATGCACAAGTACTGTGATAACTCATGGTATTGGAGAAGTGACAGTTTTGAAGTGAGAATTGCTTTGCTGATCCTAGTGCTCTTCATCTATCTCTGTCCTACTTCCATTTCTTCCCTCTCACCCTTGTGCCTTCAACCTTCTTGTCCTTGTCATAACTGTTCTCAGTCATTTATTTATTGTGGGGTATGTAGTTGGGTTTCCTCCCTAGGAGGAGACCATAGCTCAGTGTTCTCTTTAATCGGCAAATCAATAATATTTGCTACCATTTACTGAGAACTAAACCAAGTCTCTGTTTAGCATCTAAGAAGCATGATCTTATTTAATCCTCATAACAATCCTAGAAAGTGGGTATGCTTATCATTTACAGTTATGCATTAAGCAAATAGAGTCCCAGGGAGGGTTGAGAATCATGATCAAGGTCACACAGTAAGTAGCAGAGGCTGAATTCAAACTCAGGTGTTCTTAATCCAGAGCCTATGCTTTCAACTGCAACATTATATAGGGTTATGTGACCTAGATAGTGGGTGGCAAGTGTTTTTTAAAGTTGGGA
>NW_006206561.1:933091-963603 GCF_000334495.1 Tupaia belangeri chinensis
GTTAGGGTGAGATCAGCCCTATGCTGATGAATATCACAGACTTATCTAAGATCTGGATACACATAAGACAGGAAGGGATGAGGAGCTTTTGCTGTCCCAAGAACTGAAATTCCCTTCTCAAAAACTAGGCCATTTTTTAAATTATTATTTTATTATTTTTTTTCTTTTCTCAGGCTCCTTGGACAAAATGGCTATATGCTAGTGAGCTCTAGCTGTCAGGCTTAGGATAAAGCATTGATGGGGTGTCAGTCCATAGGAAAATCATGAAAGCCTGGTTTTCAGTCAGATGTGTAAATAGCCTGTGAAACTAAAAGCAGAGCAGTAGACTGAGTCATCTAATGAAGTAAGATCGAGCTGTAGTGTTTTCCCTGATTTCCATCCTCCAGGAAACCACCCCTAAGGTAGAATTTCCTGAAAAGCCTTTTGTTCTATCACAAATGACCTGATGACCTCTTGACTAAAGAGAGTCCCAGAGAAAGTGCATGTTTGCTGTAGAAACATTCAGTGGCACCAGATCAGTTTGGCCTAAGGCCAGAGCAGACTCGAACACCTGGGTTTTCATCTGTACTGGAGTGTTGTGCAGAAGTGGTGTCAGTCCAGACCAAAGACGGGGGTGGAGTGGGGGTGAGGTTGTACAATGTGCAGACCCTTAAGTAAATTAGGCTCTCCTGGAGGCTTCGTTTAAACCAGCATAGAGCAGGCTGCAGTGGGAGTGGCTTCCCTGTTAAAATATTAGCCTAACTTGTGGTTCTTCAAAGACTGCTTAGAGGAGCCAGCAGATAGCATGGTGGTTAAGGACGCTGGACTCCCGCATGGCCAACCACAGTTGGAGTCCAGGACCTGGTGACTTGCTTGCCTTCTCTCTCTCTTTCTCTTCCTCTCTGGTTAAATAAAGATAAAATAATTCTTTAAAAAAAAATACTGCTTATAGACTCAGACTCTCCTGGACACTAGGGCCAGTTTCTTAACAAAGTTGTATCAGGAGATAAATGTTAATGACAGCTGAGAAAATGCTTCTACTATCACAAAACATGAGACCATCTTTAAAGTCCCACAGTTATAGGGCAAATTTATGTGACTGACTCAAAAAGGCAATGCACTCTGTTTCATAAGTATTGAATTCAACTTGGAAAAATGCCCAAGTCTTCATATCATAGTTTCTGAAGAGAACAATTCTTGCCTTCTTTGCCTCCTAGTTGGACTTTATAAGGCAATACTGGAAAGGACAAAGTGCTTTGTAAATTCAGTTGATTATTTTTCCCCTTTCTTTGAGTCTTCTCCTTCCAATATAATCACATCTTAAAATCACCTAGCTTATATTTTCTCCTTGGAACTGTGAGCAGTCATAATTGGCTTCATTTAAAAATCAATTTCAACATCATAGATCATCAACTTATATTTGATTAATTAAATTAGTGCTCATCAGTGTTATGAAGACAGGGAACAAGCTTGGAAACCTCCTAGAAAGCTGCCATCATGTGGCAAATTAATCAAGATTTCTAAGGGCCGGGTCCTGACTTCAGTGATGAAAATGGAATGCAAAATTACTCTATTTTCAGATATTTTTCTAGTATGATTGAGTTCATTTGAAATACTATTGCATATTCACCCTAGAGAGATTCAGGGGGAAGCCTTTAAAACCAGACAAAGTTTTGAATGACAGCTCTACCACTTTTGTTAGCTGGGTAACCTTGGTTAAGTTATCTAACCTCTGGAACCTTAACAAAACAGAACTAATGGTAGTACTCACTTCTCAGGAATGTTGTAAGGATTAAATGAAAGTAGGAGACTACAGAATAGAAGTCAGGAAATTAGGCTTTAAATCCTAGTTGTAGACCTTAGCAGCCAAAGATGAGTCTTTAAGTGAATAATTTAACTTCTCTGTACCTTAGTTTTCACATCTGTATAGTGACACCAGCTCTATGTCCCACTTCAGACTCCAAACTAAGGCTTTATGTAAGAGTGGGTCTTCACTTAGAAAAACAATTTCTCCCTGAGTTCTAAATATCACACCATGTTAAATGTCCACCAAAAAAAATCCCATGAATTAGAAAATTATCCTTGTCTTGGAACTTAATTTCAAAGAAATTGCTTATTCAATATCAACAGTTGTTGTTCTCATTAGGGTCTATTAACACATCTAAACAGCTAAATTTGCTTAAGTGATATTTTGCTTTTTCTTACTCTTTTGCATTACAAAATATTTATGTTGACAGGCTATGAATACCTAATGAGTTTAGCAGACATAAATACATAAACAATTAAGCTATAACAGAAGTATCAATATCAGCCCAATCTACTCAGATAATTGCCTTGTTAGACTTTCATTTGAAATACAAAAATTATGTTCATAAACTGATTTGACTGAAATGAGATCAGTGACTAAAGTTCATTTCAGAAAAAATACAGCACATCAATGTACATTGTTCTATATGACAGCCAAGATGTTATATTCCTCTTCTTTACATTCCATTTGTCTTTCATTTGGTTACCTCGTGTGATAAAATGGTAGGCAGAAAAAAGCCTCTCTTCTCAAGGATGTCCATAACTTAAATCTGTTAGGAATATTTAGGTTATGTAGCAAAGGCGAATAAAGGTTGCAAATGAAATTAGGGCTGCTAATTATCTGGCTTTAAAACAGGAAAACCATCCTGGATTAGCCAGGTGGTTCCAGTATATTCACAAGGGTCCTTAAAGTAGAAGAAGGAGGCAATAGAGAAAGTCACAGGGATGGGAAGTGAGAACTCAACCTACCCTTGCTGGCATTGATGATAGAAGAAGGCCAAGGACCAAGGAGTGTAGACAATGTCTTGAAGCTGGGAAAGGAAAAGAAAGAGATTCTTTTCTAGGGTCTTTGGAAATGTATGCAGCCCTCCCAGCATGTTTATTTATTGATTTGTTTGTTTAGTTTTGGAGAGATTTTTGCTATAGGGCATATGTGTTCACCAAAAAGACAAACAGAGACAGAAAGCAAGAAATCACCCCTCAGGGGGGATGGCCATGCCGCAATTCCTTCTCCTCCATTATCCTCTCGGGATCTGGGGCATATATGCATATGCATCTGGCATGAGTTTAAGCCACCAGGTCTGGGACTTGAAACTATGGTCGACTACATGGGACTCCAGTGACATAGCCATTATGCCAGCTGCTGGTCCCAGCATTTTGATTTTACTTTAGTGAGATCCACATCAGATTTCTGACCTCCCAAGCTGTAAAATAATAATAAGCGTATTGTTTTAATATACTAAGCTTGTGGTAACTTGTTACAGCAGCAGTAAAGCTAAAACAGGCAATTACCACTTTTGTCATTTACTATAACCATTTATTTATGTGCACTCATTTTCCTCACTAGACTATGCCTTTTTATATTACTCTGTATTCTTCAAATTTGTACTTGACATTCCTACCTCCAACACAAACACACACAAACCATTTAGTAGAGTACCTTTCTATAATAGAACTATAAACATTTATTAACGTACTGCAAGAATGAATGATGCCATGTACTCCAAGATTGAATTTCCTTTTTTTTTTCCTCTTTCTTCTTTTGTTTAGCAGAAACTTTATTTAGTTCATTCAGAAAACATTGGCAAAGTAAATTTCAGTTGTGGGGCTAGCATGTGGCTAAGTGGTTAAGGTGATGGACTCCCACATGGTTGACTCAGACCCATTCCCACAGTTTGAGTCCCAGACCCGGCAACTTGAAATATGCAGGACACATGTGCATGTGTGCCCAAAATCCCAAGGGAAGAATGGAGGAGAGGGATTTGTGGTGTGGTCATCTTCCTGGAGGGTGATTTCTCACTTTCTCTCTCTCTGGCAAGCACACTATGCCCTATAGTAAAAGCAAAAACAAAAACACAACTCTCTAAAAATAAAAAAACAATTTAGCTGCAAATTCAAATACAAACTTCAAAGTATAAAGTTGCATGTACCAGGACCAGCAGTTGGCATAATGGCTATGTCGGTGGACTCTCATGTAGCCGACTACAGTTAGAGTCCTGGACCCGGTGGCTTAAACTCATGCTGGGTACATATGCATGTGTGCCCAAGATCCCGAGAGGAGAATGGAGAAGAAGGGATTGTGGTGTGGCCATCCCGCTTGGGGGTGATTTCTCACTTTCTGTTTCTCTGTCTTTCTGGTGAGCACACGTGCCCTACAGCAAATAAAAAAAAATAAATAAAAATAAAAAAAAAGTTGCATATACCAAAACCACAGGTAATATTTATAACAACTCACAACTCACAGATACAAACTAATGGTAGACTACAATGTCACAGAAGACTGTAAACATTTTGCACACTAGTCAGTTCTTTCTTTCAGGGAAAGTGCTCTTTTGATGACAAATAAATTAACAGATACACACTAGGGTGAACTATTTCTAGATAATACAAAAAAAGTTTTGATCTCTTTTTGTCTTGTAAACATAAGTTTATTATTTATAGTCTTCAAACATTATTTACACTTGAACTTTCATAATTTGATAAAGCATTCATGAAATAATCTGTAGACTAATTTAATAGACAAATGGCACTTTTAAGCAGATATGACTGTCCTAAAAAATTTTTTTTCCAAACCCACCATCCATGACTCACTCTGTACCAACCACTTTTCCTTCTTACCATCACTACCATTCATACACATCCTCTCTACCATCACATCTTTGGATCTCTCAACCTCTGCCATAAAGTACACAAATTAAGTACAAATTGAGTGGGTATATACAATGTATATCTTCCAATGTGTGGCTCACATAATGCTAATGTGACATAACATTATGCTAATATAGTCATCTATTTTGAATCAAACAATAGGACTTCATTGTTTCTTATAGCTGTGTAATCCATAATATTCTATGTGCTGTAGGTTTTCAATCCAATGGTCAGTTTTGGGAAACTTAGCTTGGTTCCATGTCTTAGCAATTATAAGTAATTCTTCAATAAACATAGATGTACAGATATCTTTCCAATTGTTTTCTTATCCTTTGGGTATATACCAAGAAGTGGGTTAACTGGTCCTATGGAAGTTCTATTTGAAGGGTTTATGAGAAACTCCCATATTGTTTTCCAGAGAGGTTGTACTAATTTACATTCCCACCAACAGTGTAAGAGTTCTCTTTTCACCAGCCTCACCAACACTTGTTCTTTATTTTTTTTGATCCTAGCTATTTTAACCAGGATTAAATAATATCTCATTGTAGTTTTAATTTACATTTCCCTTATGACAAAAGACTTGGAGCATTTTTTCATATGGCTCTTTGACATTTGTATGTCTTCCTTGGAGAGTTGTCTATTCAAATCATTTACCTATTTTAAAATTGGATTATTTATTTTTTATGGGTGAATTTATTGAGTTCCCTGTATATTCTAGATATCAATCCCTTATCTGAAGAATAATTTGCAAATATTATTTACCATTCTGAGGGTTGTATTTTCACTCTAGTTATAATTTCCTTTGCTTTTTAGCTTGACGTAATCTCACATATCTATTCTAGGGAGTATTGCCTGTGCTTTAGGGGTTTTATTTTAAAAATTTTTTACCTACTCAAATGTCTTCAAAAGTTTTCCCTATGTTTTCTATGTAGTTTCATGGTTAGAAGTCTTATATTTAAATCTCGGATCCACTGTAAGTTAATTCTAGTTAAGAGTGAGATATGGGGTACAGTTTTATTTTTCTACAGAGGGATATCCAGTTTTTCCAACATCATTTGCCAAAGAGACTTTCTTTTCTCCATTTCATTGTCTTATATCCTTAATGAAAGATTAATTGACTGTATGATTTGGAGTTCATTTCTAGATTCTCTATTCTGTTCCATTGGTCTATCTCTCTCTGTGCCAGTATCATGCTGTTTTAATTTTAGTGCTTTGTCATATATATTGAAGTTGGGTAGTGAGATGCCTCCTAGTTTATTTTTTGGATACAGTATCGCCTTGGCAATATGAGGTCTTTTTTGATTCCAGACAAATTTTGCATTTATTTTTTCTATTTCTATGATGAATGTCTCAGGTAATTAGATTGGAATTGTACTATATACATAAAGTAAATTGGGTAGGACTGATATTTTGATTATATTTATTCTTCCAATCCAAGAGCACAGGATGTCCTTCCATTTTTTTAATATTATACTCAATTTCTTCTTTCAGTTTCTCATAGTTTTCCTTGTAAAAGTCTTTCACTTCTTTTGTTAGATTTGTCCTAAGCATCTTATTTGTTTTAATAGCTATTATGAATGGAATTGCTTTCTTCAATTCTGTTGCAGCCTGTTCTATTTTTTAAAATAATTTTTATTTCATTTTCTTCTATACATTCAATCTCATTATTTAGCTTACAAAGTGAATATTTCAAGATGTGAACATTTCTCCCTAGTCCAGTTGATAAACTATAATATTGTCTTCAAAAGATAATACCACATTTTTGTGTCCCATTAATGCTTTGCCTCTCTATTTTTCTTCTAAATGTCCTTCCTCAGACTCTACTATTTCACACACACTTTATCTGGTATTCATATCCATTTACAGTGTTTCTATATCGTTTAGTCAATCAGTTTCAGTCACAGAGTGCAGACACTTGGTACATATTAAGTGGGGACATACAGTGTCTTTCCTTCATAGCCTGGCTTGCTTCATTCAGAAGTAAATCTTCCATATTCTTCTACTTTCTGTCCAAAGCCAGGGTTTTATTTTTATTTTTTTTAATGGCTAAATAGTATTTCATAGAGTATATGAGTCACAGTTTTTCAATCCATTCATCTGTTCGTGGGCATTTGGGTTGGTTCTATGTCTTAGCAATTGTGAATAGTGCCGCAATAAACATCAATGTGCAAACACTTTTCTGATTAAGAATTCTTCCATCCTTTGGGTAGGTACCAAGGAGTGGGATTATTGGATGATATGGTAGTTCTATTTGTAGATTTTTGATGAATGTCCAAATTATTCTCCACAGTGGCTGGACCAATTTACATTCCCACTAGCAGTGTAAGAGAGTTCCCCCTTCACCCCACCCCTGCCAGCACTTATCATTTTTTGTTTTGTTAATCCTTGTCATTCTGACTGGGGTTAGGTGGTATCTCATTGTTGTTTTGATCTGCATTTCCCTTACAATGAAGGATGTTTATTGATGTATAAAAATGCCATAGATTTTTTTTCAAATAATTATTTATTTTATTTTATTTATTCATTCATTTATTTTAATTTGACCAGAGAGAAACACAGAGAGAGAAAGAGAGAGAGGGAAAATGAGGAAGCAAGTCGCCAGGTCCAGGACTCAAACCATGGTTGTCCATGTGGGAGTGTCCAGCACCATAACCACCACACCACCTGTAGGTCCCCGTGCTATGGATTTTTAAATACTGACTTTGTATCCTGCAACTTTACTGAGTTCATTTATCACTTCTAGGAATTTTTTTGTTTGTTTTTGGTTTTGTTTTTTGTTTTTTTTGATTTTTGGTTCTGTTGGAATTTCTAGGTATATAATCACATCATCTGCTAATAGGGAGAGTTTAACTTATTTTACTATCCAAATGCCTGTTATATTGCTCTCTTGTTTGATTGCATTTTCTAGGACTTCCAGAAATTTTCTTGTTTTAAAATTTTTTATTTATTTATTTTTTCTATGAGCAAGAGAGAAAGAGAGACAGCATACCCAACAATGACACTACAGTCCTCCCCCAGCCGTCAGTCACCCCTGGGTCATGGGCACGCTCACACTGGCTTACTCAAGGAAGTCTCCATATCTCAACCAAGAACCATATCATGTGGATCAGCCTCACAGAGTATCCAATTTTACCACTTTGCCACTATCAGGCCTGAAAATTGAACTGTCCTCCCTCTTTCTTTCACCTTTGAAATTATGTTAGACACAGTTAAAAGTATTCAGGTGTTCCCTAAACCCCATCAATTCAGTAAAATATTTAGGGGTGTGTGTGTGTTTGTGTGTCTGTGTGTGTGTGTGTGTGTGATGCTTGTGTGTAAACATAGGATCTATATTGAATAAAAAATTTAAAAAAAAGAGTCCTAAGTTAAAGAACAAGAAAGAAAGGTGACAGTATATAGTGGCTATGAGTTTCAACTAAAGGGTGAGAGAGATTTAGGTTGACTAGTGGACCCATAATGTATTTACCAGCAATATGACTTTGGGCAAGTCACTTAATTTTGCTGAGCCTCAATTTCCTCATCTGTCAAATGGTAATAATAAAAGGACTCACTTTATACATTGTCGTGAGGATTTAATGGGGAAATGAACATAAAGGTGCTTACCATGGAACATGTGCTTAATTAATGTTAACTATAGGCAGTGTCAAGAATATTGGGCTTTAATTCAGGAAACCTGGATTTGGGTCTCTGTTTGATCACTAATTTGTAATACAATGCTGAGCACATCCTTTTCTGTCTTTCAGTTTTGTCACCTGCCAAAATAGCCAGATGAATTAGATCACTAAGGGTTTATCTAATCCATCCACTAATATCTTGTTATATTATTAGGCATCACTATCTGGGCCTAATTTCTAGTACCTGACAAAGCAAAATGATGTTCTTGACACAAGGTAAAAATTGATCCATTTCCTATGTTTAACGTCTCATGTTTTATTTTTAAAAACATTTTTTAAAGGTTTTTGCCTTAGGATGCATGTGTGCTCATCAGACAGCACGACCCCACCCCCACCCCAGCTATGCCACAATCCCTTCTCCTCCATTCTCTTCCCAGGATCTTGAGCATGCTTGCACATGTGCACAACTTGAGTTTCAAGTCATCAAGTCTGGAACTTGAACTGTAGTTAGCTATGTGGGAGTCCAGTAACATAACGACTATGCTATTTACTGGTGCCTCATGTTTTTTTTAAACCTAACTAGATCCCATGTTCTTTGTGGAATCCAGTACATTATCTTGTGTAAGTTCTTTGATCGTAACCACATTTGGAATTTGTTTGGCATCAATAATCTAGGATCTGGGCAGTACTTAGTATTTTAGAGAGAGAAGGCAAAATCTTTACTTGAGGGGGAAAAGGCAAGAATAAAGAAAAAGTATGCACTGTGAAGAAAAGGGAAAAACAAGCTACCATTATAACCTCTGTTTAAGTTCCCATTTCCCCCAAGGTTGTTTTCTTTTCAAGTTTGAAAAAGTTACTTTATGTCTGGGAAGATTTGTGCTGAATAAACATTCTTCTCTCCAGAGAAGGGCCCTGTGTCAAATGGCATTGAGAAGAAATTGCCCTTCCTTTATGCTCAAGCTATCCCAAAGCTCATACATTGCTCAGAACTAAAATATTAGTGGAAATAAATATGGGATCTAGAGAAAAGGGCATCTCAGGGCAATTTCACAGCAGCCCTGACCATTCACCACCCTCAGGGCACATCCACTGAATTGTAAGGCAAGACACAGGCTCTGAGACAGTTGCTAGGGAGACCTTGAGCTGTGCAGAGGCAATGGCCAAGTAAATTGCCCAGCATTACCCCTGCAACATACTATCTGCCTGTTAAAGGATCACTTATTTACTCAAAGACAATAAGTGACCATAAATTCTGCGCTTAAAAAAAAGGGAAAACACTAGCAGGAGTATTTTTTTTTTTTTGAGAGGTTTTCGCTATAGGGCGCGTGCACTCACCAGACAGAGACAGAGAGACAGAAAGCGAGAAATCACCCCCCAGGGGGGATGGTCATGCCACAATCCCTTCTCCTCCATTCTCCTCTCGGGATCTTGGGCACACACGCACACGTGCCCAGCATGAGTTTTAAGCCACCGGGTCCGGGACACGAACTGCGGTCGACTAAGTGGGAGTCCAGCGACATAGCCATTACGCTAACTGCTGGTTCCCAAGGAGTATTTTTAATGTAACTAGTATGTGTGTTTTAAACAGAGTTTTTTTGGTGGGTGGGGGAGGTGGTGGTGTTTGCTATAGGGCACGTGTGTGCTCCTCAGAGAGAGATGGAAGGAAGGAAAGTGATAAATCACCCTCAGGGAGGGGGTCATGCTGCAGTCCTTTCTTCTCTTTTTTTCGTCTTGGGATTTTGGGCACACACACATACACACACACACACACACACACACACGATTTTCAAGCCACCAGGTCTTGGACTAGAACTGTGATTGTCCATGTGGGAGTTTAGTGCCTTAACCACCATACTATCTGCTGTCCCCTAACAGCAATTTAATTCTCTGAATATGACCTCTTATCTGTTTGACTTGCAGCGGTTCTTAACAATTTTATCGTATACATATGCAGATGGGGAACATGAACCATTGTCATTGGTAAGAGTGACTTAAGGGTATTGTTTTTACTGAGGGACATGGAGATGTAGGAGATACACATCAAAATATCTAAAAGTTGAGGTATCAATCCTTGGAAACAAATCTCCAAGTAAGACTGATAATCACTGACTTTTTCCTGAACTCATCACAGCCTTTCTGTTATGCTGGATAACTAGAGAATAGATAATTGGTAGATATAGAGTTAATATATAGCACATATCAGTCTGTTTCCTCCTGTTAAAAATAAGGCAGAGAACAGTAGAGAAAATAACTTTTTTTAGAATTATTTATTTAATTTGGGGGCCAGCAAGTGGTGTAGTGATTAAGGGCGCTGGACTGCTGGCTGATTGCTGTTTAGAGTCCCAGACCTGGCAAGCTTGCTTTCTTACTTTGCCCCTCTCTCTCTCTCTCTCATCAAATTAAAATAAATAAATAAATAAAGTTAAATAAAATAATTCTTTTAAAAAATAATTTTAAAAATGATTATTTATTTATTTATTATTGTTTAATTTGATCAGGGAGAGACAGAGAGAGCAGAGCGGGCATGAGAAAGAAAGCCTCCAGGTCTGGGAATTGAACCACAGTTAGTCATGTGGGAGTCCAACACCCTAACCACCACACCTGCTGGTCCCAAGAAAATAATTATTAAAAATTAATTGCTGGGAGGACCAGCAAGTGGCCTAATATTTGTGTTGCTGGACTACCACATACTTGGCCGTGGTTTGAGTCCTGGACCTGGTGACTTAACATTTATGCTGGGTGTGTGTGTGTGTGTATGCCCACGATCTCGAGAGGAGAATGGAGAAGGGATTACTGCATGGCCATCCCCCATGGGGGGCGATTTCTCGCTTTCTGCTCTGTCTTTCCAGTGAATGCACACACTCTATAGCAAAAAGCTCTCAACAAAACAAAACAAAACAAAAAATTAATTGCAGGGACCAGCAGGTGGCATGGAGGTTAAGGCACTGGATTCCCATATGGCTGGCTGCAAGGTTGGAGTCTGTACCTGGACACTTGAAAATCACAATGGGTGTGTGTGTGTGCATTCCCAAAATCTAGAGAGGAATCTGGAGGAGAAGGGATTGTGGCATGGCCACCCTCCTGTGGGGAGGGTAACTTTTCACTTTCCCTCTTGCTCTCTTTCTCTCTGTCTCTCTCTCTCTGGCAAGTACACATGCCCAATAGCAAAAGCTGAAAAGAAAATAATAGTAATTGCTATAGTGGTTGGTTGATGGAGGTAATAACAGGCAGAAGTAAAAACAAAGCTTGGCTTTCAATGAACATTTATTTATTTTTTTACTTAAAATGTCTCTGGGCTCTCTCTCCTAAGATAGTAAAAGTGAAGGAATTGGAAGATTAAGGACAATATAGAATAATCATAATTATTTTTTTCCTAGATGATGACAGTCATCTACATTAGGGAACTCTCAGCCTAGTAATTTCATTCATGAAATATTTTTAACATATGGAGCTTTAGATTAAGTGGCTGCTAAAATGTGGACATTATAATTCAGAATTAAGAAGTCTGTACAATTAATACAGACAGAAATATTCCTTGTCTCAATCAACCAATTATTAGCCAATTACATAAAAAGAAAATACAAAGTATTGCAAAGAATAACAGGGCTTATGATGTGTTCAGAGATCAGCAATCTCTGGATCAATTTTGTGTTCAATGTATGGAATGTTCAAACTATTCAACAACTTGAGCTAGGCAGATCTCCCTTTGTGATTACAGGAAACTTAAGTATATGAACAGTTTCCTTGGTTCTCTCTAAATCGAATTTGCTTAGCAAGGACCTCTATTTCATCTTTCCATATGAAGGTTGTTATTACCAAGCCATTCTTCCCAAGATCCTCAGTTCCCTCATAATACAAGACAATACATGATACCAGCATACCTGGACACTTTGGAGCAAAGAGCCAGGGCTTCTCTGGCTCCCTTTCAGAATTAGTTTGTGAGCTCACGTACTTTAAGAAGAGAGAAGATCGCAGTGAAGTGTTGCTACTGGTTGACAAAAGTCAGTGACTTGCAGAGCCTGGGAAGTATTTGGCATAAAAACAAAACATGTTTTTAATAAGCAAAAGGGATTCCCTATAGTAGTGGCCAAGGCCATCTCTTTGCACAACTGCAGACAGCCCATCAATACTATATATTCCAAGAAACGCCATGTATGTAGAAACTGTTGTAAAAGTGCCCTGACATTGGACAATGAGGTGGTATTGCCTATTACTTTTGGCCATCTAGTGTTAATTGCTCTTTCTAACGGCAACCTAAGTTTCCTTTAGGGCAACAGTTCTCAACCAGAGGTGATTCCTTTCCTCCAGGATATTTGCTAATGTCTTGAGACATTTTTGGTTGTTAGAAATGGGGAGAATGCTACTGCATGTAGTAGGTAGAGGCCCGGGATGCTGCTGAACATCCAACAATGCACAGAGGACAGTCACCCACAACATAGAATTATCTGGTAGTGAATGTTAATGATGTTGAGGTTAAAAAACCCTGCTCTTTGGAGATTCTTTTCCACATGGTATGCATGGCTAGGGTGAGCTCAAGACTTGCCCATCCAGTTCATTTTTTTTCCCAGAATTTTTAATCTTGAGTGAGTGACACAGGGAAAAAAAAAGATAAAGCACAATAAGAGAGGGCACATTTATTATAAAACACAAAACCAGTTCATTCCAATGATGGGATCATGATGAAATAGTGTAGCCTCTTTTACTCACGTATCTAGACTTGGCTTGGTTTATTTTCTATTTCTAAACATAGTTTCCCAGACTTCTTGAACATCCTTGAGATATCCTTGTGATAAATTCCCTTTTTGCTTCAATTACCAAAAAGTTATTTCTGTTCCTTATACTCTAAAAATCCTATGGGAAGCACCCAGGTTTTAGAGAAAGACTGCCATAGAAAGTTAATTTGAGGGACCAGAAGATGACATAATGGCTGCATTGTTGGACTCCGTGATTTGAGTACTGAACCTGGTGACTTAAAACTTACACTGGGCACATGTGGGTGTGTGCCCAAAATCCTGAGAGGAGGATGGAGGAGAAGGCATTGTGGTATGGCCATACCCCTTGGGGCGGGTAATTGATTGCTTTCTGTCTCTCTGTCTCTCTAGAGAGCATACAAGTTCTATTGTAAAAATCTAAATAAATAGAAAATGAATGTGAAACTTATGTTTATTTGTTCTACTCTTTGAGAGAGACACTATCTTATCTGCTGGGTTATATAAGACATGATCCTTGTCCTCAAGGAACTTAAAAATCTAGCTGGATTGGGGCCAGCAGGTGGCATAGTGGTTTAGGTACTGGACTCCTACATGACCTTCTGGGATTTGAGTCCTGGACCTGGTGGCTTGAAACTCATGCCAGGTCCATGTGCTTGCATGCCCAATATCTTGAGAGGAGAATGGAAGAGATGGGATTGCAGCATGGCCTAACATCCCCTTGGTGAGGGGGCCTTCTTGCTTTCTGTCTCTATCTTTCCAGAGAGTGTATGTTCCCTATAGCAAAAATCTCTCTTAAAAAAAAAAAATCTAACTGGGGAAACTAGACATACCTAAGTGAAATGAGATTTCATTTGTATTCAAAGCCAAGTATGCTATGAACTAAATAAGTAGTTCAAAGAAATAGTAAATGCTTCAGGATTTGAAAGAGAAGAAAGATTAGCTTGTGCTCCTATTAGAAAAGGCTTTCTGGAGGGTATAGGACCTAAACCTACTTATGGAGGATAGATCTGACCTAGGATGGTGGAAAGGGAGGAGGAGGTCTTACAGAGATCATTGTGGACATTGTGAAATCAGGCAGAACTCAATTCAGACCCCTGCTTTGTGATTCAAAAACCTCTTGACTTAGGACCAGCAGATGTCCTAAAGATTATGTCCTTGGACTCCTATGTAGTCGACTGTGGTTCCCAGACCCAGTAGCTTAAAACTCATGCCGGGTGCATGTTTGTGTGTGCCCCAAAATCCCAAGAGGAGAACAGAGGAGAAGGGATTGTGGCATGGCCATTCCCTCTGGGGAAATATTTCTTGCTTTCTGTCTCTCTGGTGAGTTCAGGTGCCCTATCTCTCTCTCTCTCTCTCTCTCTCTCTCTCTCTCTCACACACACACACACACACACACAAATATGCTTGACTTTGGGCAAGTAACTTTAAAATGTTGTATAAAGTACCTTAGAACAATGTCTGGCACACAGTAGAAAGTAAATAAATGATAACTGTAGCAGCTATTATTACTTGTTTCCAAACATGGACTAACAGTTTAAGCCAAATGGCAGAGTTGGGAATTAATGCAATGTGATAATGGGGCAAATGTGGAAAGTAACTTGGCTCTAGCACTGATAAAATAGAAGACAAGTAAGTACAAAGGAAAGCTTATTTTTTAGAGATTTTTGCTACAGGGTACATGTGCTCTCCAGAGACAGAGATAGACAGAGAGAGACAGAAAGCAAGAAATCACCCCCAAGGGGGATGGCCACACTGCAATCAATTCTCTATCATGCGCCCGTTGTGACTTTCAAGTTGCTGAGTCCTGAACTTGACCAGCGGCCAACTACATGGGAGTCTAATGCTTTAACCACTACACTATCTACTGGCCCCTAAAAGGGGAAATTTTAAAGGCTTGTTATGGCTGCCTTTATATTTTCAGGTGGCAAGTTCAGATTTTATCCTCTGATAAATGTAGGAGAAATAACTAAGTTTTCAGTAGTTAAATGTTAATGATAAAAATAAGATTTCAGTGCTGATATGTTGCATAGATGTGGGGCGATCCATTTTAATGACCTTAACATTCAAATCCCAAAGTGGATTCATTCACAAAAATCATAGTTACTGTTTCTACTCCCTCATTCCTGGTCTATCTGGCAAATCTAATGAAACAGATCAGAAAACAACAAATGAAAATGATGAAAATGTTAATAACAATAACAACTGGTCAATGTAGTCAAATAAACTGATTTTTCCAAAAAAATAATTTTACAGGTTTCTTACACTAAGTTCACAGAAATTGACCAATTATTTAAGTCAAACCAATTGATCTGGTTGTATGAGTAGATAGAACTATTGCCTATAATAGGAAAAAAAAAAAACGAGTTAATTTGGGCATTCTCAGGAAAGTTGGTATCAAAATATAAAACCTAGCTTTAGGAAGAAGCAGGCAATAATAGTAGTAGCTTTACTAGCACATAAAGACTAGTGTCATGGTATACTCAGTAGAGCAATTATATTTAAGCATAATTAAACATAAGTAGCTATAGAGGGAAATGCAGGGGAAGGATGGTAGACTGAAATGTTAGTACCAAACTGCATCCCTTGCTCCCATTCTTTCAATCAAAACATGAAGCTTAAACAGCGAATTCAAAGTCTAGCTCAGACCCCAATTAGTCTCCCTGGAGATCCAAGATAAGTTCTCTAATAAAATTGTAAGTCTCTGCTCTATTGTTCAGGGGGCTTGGTATTGACAATTTCCCCCTTCCTTTCCCAAATAGTAACTGTGAGTTTCAGATGATATTTTAAAAATAAAATAAGAAAGAAATGAGCTTGCCTGCATATGGCAGCATGTGTTCTAGTTAATCTGCAAATGCTGTAATTATGTAGGGTGCTGATAGATTTGTCTCTGGGCTGATAGTCAGGATCCAGATGCACTGCTGCAGTTGCTGCTTTATCATCACAAATGTTGTGCACTTCTTGGCAATTCTCAGGCCTAAACATGACATTGGAATTTAATGAGGCTCCACGCCCATACATCCCATTGGGATGTGTTGGGGTAACTGTAAGTTCATCCCCTTCCACATATGGGTTTAGGGGAGAAATGTGAATGTATGTGTGTTGAGTCTTATAGGAATCATGCTTCAGCTGGCTGTTTACCACAAAACTACTCCCATGGGTTCTGTCTGTCTGGCGAGCGCACGCACCCTATAGGAAAAACATCTCCCCCCCCCCCCCAAAAAAAAAAGAAAGAAAAAAGAAAGAAAGAAAGAAAAAAACTACTCCCATGGACCTAGGAGTGTTATCTTAGTTAATTAGTGTGGAGTCAAGGAGGCTAAAACCATTGAGGCTAAAACCACTGAGCTCTTTTACCTATTTCCTGCCTACAATTTATATGTCTTCCTATCCATCCTGCAAATGGGGGAGCTTTTGTTACCAAAAGGGCACCAAATGAGACAATGTAAGTTTCATTTAGCCTCATCTCTAAATTGGCCACAATTGTTAACTGCCTTCCTTACCTTCCAAGGCCATTGTATACATCACTTGACCTAATGTGGCTGAAAGCACTTTGAAAATTATGAGCCTCGTTAAAATTATCATTAGTATTAATAAATGCCACTTCAGTAGTTGACATTCAACAAGAATAAAATCAGAATAGAGGACAGCAGGGGATGCGATGATTAAGGCGCTAGACTCCCACATGGCTAACCATGGTTTGAGTCCTGAACCCAGAGGCTTGAAAATCAAACCAGGAGCATGTGCATGTATGCCCAAAATCCCAGGAGAAGAATGGAGGAAAGGGGATTGTGGCATGTCCATCTCCCTGGGGGGTTGATTTCAAACTGTTTCTCTTACTGTTTCTCTCCAGCTAGCACACACACTCTATGGAAAAAACAAATAAATAAATAAGTAAATAAATAATCAGGGTAAATATATCCATAGTCTCTAGCAATAGATAAGGATGGGGACAACAATGACCCCAAATTTATGTCTTGCTTAAAGCAGGACAAGATCATCATTTATGTACATGAAGTACATCATTTACAGTTGTTTCCCACCTATCATATTCCAACTAATTCATTTGTAAGCAAAAAGTATTTTTAAATATCTAAGAACAGTTTCCAGCAAGCTAAGCATCTTTAATTTGAATATATATTGCAAACTGACAGAAACTCTATAAATAAATCATAATGACTTTTTAATAAATGAGAAGTAAAACAGCTGGATTTTATTTGATTTTAATCTTATTCATGTTTTGAATACACAATACATGTATATTGTTCAAAATGTGAAAAATATATACAGCTAAAATTAAATCTTCCTTCTACTTGCCCATACCCTCCTCCCCTCAGAGGTCACCATTGTTTCCAGAAATACACATGAGCCACACGTGTTTCCAGAGATACTCCATATTTATATATGCATATATACTTTTGGCACTAAGAACAACATGTTGTGTATACTGTTTGAAACCTAGTTTTTTCATTTTTTTTATTAAACAGTTTATCTTGGAGATACTTCCATATCAGAAGTATAGATCTACCTAATTCTTTTAAACAGCTGTAAAATAATATGAGATTATGATAATCTTATTTAAGCAGTCTCATACTGATAGACCAATGCCTTTTCTCTAGACTATTCTGCAGACTAAACTCTAAGCACATTATGCATGTTATTTCTACCTCTGTGCTTTGGTTTATGTTGTTAATCTTCCCTGAATTCCTTCTTCCTTATTTGATGTCTCTCCAAATTTCCATCCCTTAAGGTTCATATGGATATCATTTCCTCTGTAAAACTTTGCCCAGCCCCACCAGCCTATGTACACACACACACACACACACACACGTTTTCTATTAACTTCAGCCCATTTGCTTTAATTTCCTTATTGATAGAATGGAAACATGACTTTCAAGATCCTTTGTTATTTGCTTGGGCTTATCTAAGCAGAGGTGAAAAGGCAATATATCAAATCCAGAAGAATCTGATTTATAAAACATGAAGACTTAAAATAAGAAAACAAGAGACTAGTCATTATGGCACTGCCTGTCATCAGTTATCAGTGCTTCCTGCATCAACCAAAGCATCTTTTATACCTGGAATAAAGTCACATAGAACTACATACACACATACCAGAAATTGATGCATGCCAAACATTGTGAACCACAAGTCTTATAGTCTAGTTAACAATATTTGAACAATATCAAT
Organism: Tupaia belangeri chinensis; assembly: GCF_000334495.1. Lineage (NCBI taxonomy): Eukaryota > Metazoa > Chordata > Mammalia > Scandentia > Tupaiidae > Tupaia > Tupaia belangeri. The sequence continues at coordinate 951,255 of NW_006206561.1, forward strand.
TTTCTGATTTTGATGTTGTTCTACAGTTAGACTGAGAGTATTCAAAAATATTGTATGTATCCACTTACTATATACCAACTATCCACACTTTACAGTAGAGATAGAAATATTGGAGAGCATAAAAGCACTGAAAATAGTTATGGATGCTGAAGACAGTGTGAAAAGGGCAAGGGAGAAAAAGGGAAGAGTGTAGAGGATAGCAAGAGAACAAATAGGAGCCATGACATTAGTGAGACACATAAATTACCTGTTGATGATGAATTGTATAGTATTCTCAACTGGACTGGTCTGAGAAGTATTTTATGTTGGGTAAATTCTCTATACAAGCCAAATGATATATAGTGGTTGAATGTTTAAAAAAAATGAAAATAAATAATAATAATCTGGAAAAAAAGATGGAAAGCTATTTGATAATGATGATGTGGATAGTAATGTTTTTGTCTTGACTGACATGCATGGTTATTATGCTGGAAAAAGAAATGTAATACACTGTAAAGATGGGACCAGCAGTTGGCGTAATGGCTATGTTGCTGGACTCCCATGTAGTCGACCACGGTTCGAGTCCCAGACCCGGTGGCGTGTGCATTTCCAAGACTCTGGGAGGAGAAGGGATTGTGGCATGGCCATCCCCATGGGGAGTGATTTCTTGCTTTCTGTCTCTCTGTCTCTCCATTTTTCTGGCAAGTGCACGCACCCTATAGCAAAAACCTCTCCCCCCCAAATAAAGACCTCTAAAAAAAATACAATGTAAAGATATATATGATTAAGTGTAATATAACAATTATGATAATAATAAAATGAAATTAAAAAGCATATGTACACACATACAATTCACATACATGTATACTATATGTATGCATGTATACGTATACATACAATATACATATATGTGAATGACATACGTATTTATGTATAATATACTACATATGTGTGCGTGTGCATGAACGTTTGTGTGGGTGTGTGTGTGTGTGTGTGTGTGTGTGTGTATACAAAGGTTTGTATCCCAAATGCTACAGTTTTCACTAGATTGTATTTCTGGGTTCTATTCTCTCTTTATATTGTATGCTAGTCCTTTGTTTATAGCTCTAGAGTATAAATTAAGGTCAAGGATAAAGAGTTTAATTCCTTCTCCCTTAGAATCTAGCACATGACTTGGTATGCAAAAGATTTTTTCTTTTTTAAATAATTATTTTATTTAACTTTATTTATTTATTTACCTATTTTAATTTGACCAGTGAGGGACAGAGCGAGAGAGAGAAAGTAAGAATGCAAGATGCCACGTCCGGGACTCAAACCATGGTCAGCCATGTGGGAGTCCAGTGTCCTTAACTACCACACTGCCTGCTGGCCCCACAAAAGATGTTTCATCAGTATTTTTGGTCAATTATCCTGATGAAGGTATCAATGATCTGTTACATAATTTTAGAGGTTGGATTGCAGTGCAAGGGATGATTCAGAGGCTTAGAAGGTTCATGCCACAAGAAATGTCCATTAGAGTTTTATTTAATGGAGAATATTTAGTGTTACAAAGCAGATATGGGGATTTAATGTTTCTCAGATTATACATTCAGAATCTATATTTCTTTACACTCACAAGCTTATAAAAACCACCCAAAATAGTTCATTTGTTTGATCTTGTTGGAAAATGTAGCTGTCGAAATGGCCTATTTACAGTGAATCAATGGTGCTCTAAATGTGCTGGGAAATGGATATTGTATAGTTGAGTAACATCCCAAGTAGGAACACTGTCTAATAAATGTTTACACACCATCAAGTCTACAAACATTAAATATCATACACGATAGAATCTTTCTTATCCTGTAATTTATCTCAATTTTTCCATTACTTTCTTTCATTTTCTCTTCTAGCTTTACTCACAGACAAGCCTCCCAAGCCATTGTTCCCTGTGGAGAATCAGCCAAGTGTTATAGATGTCCAGCTGGGTAAGTCCCCTTCTGGGAATAATAGAGCCTAAACTTGTTCTCTGCTAACAGATGGAGAAAATTGCATGGACCAGGAAAGGTTTATTGTCACTGTTATTACATGCAAATCAATTTGTGTTCTGCTCATTTATAACCCTGGAGTTCAGTGCAATAGCAGTTTAAGTAAATGAGTTTATATTGCATCATGGAATGGTAATACTAATTGGTTACACTGGGTGTTAACTGTGCTGTATGACAGAGCTTTTTAACTCTGTGATTGATAGATTCACGGATGTCTTGCACTGGTGATTGGTACAAAAAACTTTTCATACATGTCAGTCAAAAAATTTTGATTTAGAGGGCATTAACACCTGGAAACCCACACTTCTTAAAATAAAAGGCAGTCCTTCAGTGCAACCTTTAAAAATGATTGGTAATATTATTTCCAATGGCACATTCTAGGGCTATTTAGAATTTGTTTTCAAGTTGAGATTCTGAATATTCATGAATCATATGGTGCTGGGAAAAGTAACAAGTTGATTTAAGGGTGCTACTGACTTTACAGAAACAAATAAGGACATAAAAACTTTACAGACTCAAATAAGCACATAAAATATTGAGGCTCTTTTTTGAGTCCACTATCACTAACCCTTATCATTTTAAATACTGTAAGTTTGAAAATTCAGAGGCATGCTAGGATCTTTTTCAAACCATGGCCTTTCATCTAAACCACATCTTTTAACATTTGCAAGCTCTCATATGTCTTGTGTTTCATCCTAATATTCAAAATTTCTTCAATTTTAAACAAGAGAACCACAAGAGAACTGAGTAAATATGCTGGGAAAATAGTAGGCTTAGACCGAGTTTATGATTTATTAAAATTTGTGACCATAATGGGATCCACCAATTATACATCCAGGGAAGATGAACTGGCCCTAATATTTCACTCACTGTGGAAGTTTTTGACTGAACTTTTGCTCGTTCCTAAGTCCAACTTAGATTGTTAGAGGCTTATTTCTATCTTGAAAATAAGAAAGAAAATTATGTTTTCTAAGAGCTTGTTCATTTTTCTAAAATAAAATATAGCAATTGTAGTTTTAAAATTCAGCCTAGCAATATGAATATTAAAGTAAAGTATTTTTAGACAGACAAAATGATAAACTAGACTGTGGAAGTGGTTTGAATAATGTTGAAGTATTACATTATGGTTCTCCCCACATCCCTCATATTATTTTGCACTCATTACATTTTGTTAGAGACAAATATAGATTTGCTGACACCCTTAATCCCTGATATCTTTTACTTACATCTTTCTATCTCAGACTGGGGTAAAATATCCCAAGGGAACTTTGGTATTTCAGGGTACATGAAGCCCCATAATGATCTTGAATCATTAGTTTATGTGAAGATTCAAGTAGATGATTGCTTTTATATCAAAACTTATGTATTAAGGAGTAGGAAATAAAATTCACAAAAATACTTAAAATATGAATAAATTTTATACTTGTGATCTCTAGGGTAGACACCTCTTCATTCTCATCTGCTGTGAGGAACATTTTAACAGAAAAGTTAGAGAAGTACTGGTCCAAAGCAAGTAGGGAATCCCTTATAGGGAAGACATCTCATTAAAGAGCACTTGATCTAACCGTTTTTTAGAGAGATTTTTGCTATGGGGTACATGTACTTGCTGGAGAGAGAGACATAAAACAAGAAATTACCCCTGGGGGGATGGCCATGCCACAATTTCTTCTCCTCTTGGGATTTTGGCCACAAACATACATGCCCGGTGTGAGTTTCAAGCCTTCGGGGCTGGGACTCAAACTGTGGTTGACCATGTGTGATTCCAGCAACATAACTGCTACACCATCTAGTAGTCCTGGGTCTAAAATTATTATGTGCAGTTCAGGACATCTGTAAGATGTATGGTTTCCATAAACCTGTATCATCAAAATAGCCCACCAATACTACCGATGTCTAAAATTTCTGAAAGAATTTGCTTCCAATTTACATTAGCTATATGTCCAAACTTTTCAGTTCTTAATTTGTAACACAATTTGGAATTCACTTTATTGACAGAAACAACTTTATTTTTCAACCCCAAAAGGTCATTTGTTCCCGATGTTTAAACAACCCCTTAATTCAAAGAGAGAGGAGGAAAATGAGTGAAACGATATTTGGCATTTCAGGGAACACATAACTAGTTAATTTCAATTTTCTCACAGATTATTTAACTCTATTTATTCACAGCTGAAAATAATTTTGTATGTTGCCTTTATACTTCAATAGTAAGGTGGCATTAGGTACACAGTAAATGTCAGAGAACTTCTCAGTGTCAGTGGGAGATCTGCAGTTAGAATTATGAGAGTTTAGAAAAATCCAAGTATAGGGACCAGCAGATGGCATAATGGTAATGTTGTTGGGCTCCCATGTAGTTGATCACGATTTGAATCCTGTCCTCGGTGACTTAAAACTCACCCTGGGTGTGTGTGTGCATGTGCCCAAAATCCTGAGAAGAGAATGAAGGAAAAGGGGTTGCAGCATGGTCATCTCCCTGGGGGCTGATTTCTTGCTTTTTATCTCTCTAGTGAGTGCACATGCACCATAGCAAAAATCTCTCTCAGAAAATGAAAACCCCAAGTGTCAAAAAAAGTAGAGAATAATAACTGGGGTTGTTAGGCATTACTGTCTATGTCTGAAAATCTGAGAATTCAGTAAATTAATAGAAATTTCTAGAAAATAATTTCCAAATTATTTTCTAAAGTTTATTAAGCGCATTCAGCTTTAGACATCCTCAAATTAAACCTAAAATTAAAACTAACAAAATATACAGAGACCAGCAGATGGCGTAATGGTTACACTGTTAGACTCCCACGTAGTCTACCACAGTTCAAGTCCCAGTCCCAGCAACTTAAACTCACTCCGGGTGTGTGTGCATGTGTGCCCAAAATCGCAACAGGAAAATGGAGGGAGAAGGGATTGCAGCTTGGCTATCCCCCCTTGGAAAGTGATTTCTCACTTTCTGTCTCTCTCTCTAGAAAGCACATGTGCCCTAAAAAAATTTAAAAAAAAAAAAAAAAAAAAAAAAAGAAAAGAAAAAAAAAGAGAAAAGAAACTAAATAAAAAACCCATCAAAAAAAAATCTACTAAAATATGCAACAATGTAATCCAAATGGTTAAATGTATTGCCACTTTTGTGTTTCCAAAACCCCACCACTTAAATTTTGAGACAATATTATGGTAAATATTATGGTAAATTAAAGTTGGCCATAGAGGGACCAGCAGTTAGGTAATGCCTATGTCACTGGACCCCCATGTAGTCTACCATGGTTTGAGTCCTGGACCTGGTGACTTAACTCACGCCAGGCACGTGTGCGTGTGTGCCCAAGATCCCGAGAGGAGAATGGAGGAGAAGGGATTGTGGCATGGCCATCCCCCCTGGGGGTGATTTCTCGCTTTCTGTCTCTCTGTATCTCTCTGTCTGTCTGGCGAGCGCACGTGCCCTATAGCAAAAACCTCTCCAAAAAAAAGAAAAAAAAAAGTTGGCCATAGATTTTTGTTTTGTTTTAACTACTGCTACCACCAAAACATTCTTTCTCCTTATTTTCCCCTTGAATGTGACAAAGCATGGCAGAAGTGATATGTTGAGATTTTGGAGGCTGGATCTAAAGAAACTTGTAATTTCTGTTATGATCTCTTGGTCTACATTGAAACCACTATATTTGTCAAACTCAAGCCATATAGAAAAGCCCTAGAGGATAAGATACCATGTGGAGATAGAGTCCAACAAGCATCAAGGCAGCAGACATGTGAGTGAAGAAGCCATCTTGAAAGTACATCTTCCAGCCTTAGCTGCCTTGATTTATGCCATATAGAACAGAGACAAAGCACTGAGCCAAATTCTTCTTAAATTTCTGACCCAAAAGGTCATGAGGATAATAAAGTGGTTGTCACTTGCTGTTAAATTATGGGTAGTTTGTGACACAACAGTAGATGATCAGAGAAAACATTAATTCATTTCTCTATAGCATTCTTAATTCCATTTTTTTTCCCCTGTGGACAAGCATTTCATGTAGATATTTTATGAAAAATGAGAAATGTGTTAGGAAATACTTGAATACTAGCTTTAAGGTAGTTTAAGAAAACAGTTTGAAATAATTGTTTCTGTGTTTAAGGATTACACTCTGTTCTCAGTTCTGTATATTTCTAAAGGCAATCCACTAAATGAAAATTTTCAGTAGAAATAAATACTTTTAGTGCATGGAGTTGGCACCAGTACGGGTATTTTGTTGTGTCTCTAGAGGAAAATAAACATCTTAACTTTCTCTCTCCTATAGTGTAATCCATTAGTCATCCACAAGGTTGTGTGAATTTACATACGTTTTTGCTGACATAGTGATGACAGTTTGGCTGTTGCTAAATTGCGCTTATATTGTAATGTTGAAAGAAGATTAATCTTAACCAAATAACCATATATATTGAGATGATACACATTCTTAACAAAATAATCTGCAAACTATTGCTTTCAAAAAGCAATACTATGCAGCTAAAGCTGCCTGTGGTAATGCATGAAATAGAAAGACAAAAACAATGTACAGAATACATACACAAATCCAATTTTTTCCTGTTATCTTCCAATTATTTTCTCTCTCTGAAGGTAAGTTTAACTTTAAAATTGATAAATAAACTTTACTTCTTAACAAAATAATCTGCAAACTATTGCTTTCAAAAAGCAATACTATGCAGCTAAAGCTGCCTGTGGTAATGCATGAAATAGAAAGACAAAAACAATGTACAGAATACATACACAAATCCAATTTTTTCCTGTTATCTTCCAATTATTTTCTCTCTCTGAAGGTAAGTTTAACTTTAAAATTGATAAATAAACTTTACAATACTAGGATTGTTATCTTCCATTTATTTTTTCTCTCTGAAGGTAAATTTAACTTTAAAATTGATAAATAAACTTTACAATACTAGGAATATATTTTCAATAATTTTCTGGGAAAACAACATCGCATTACAATATATTGATTTACATTGCACTTTTAATACTAAAATACCAAAACATCAGAGAGACATGTGCTCTGCTTGAAATGTATTGATACTAGATAGACCCATCTTTATATACCACTTTCTTTTTAGTTGGACCCAAATGTTTCTGTTACCAAATGTAACATATTTCTAGAAGCTTTGAAAAATATATACAAACAGATTTGAACACAAAGATTTGAGATCTGACATCTAATTTTAATTAAGGGTGAATTTGAAACTGGGCCCTGATCTTCTAATTGAAGGTGAGAATTTTCTTCTTAGGAGTTTCCTAATATTTGAAATAAGCAAGAAAGCATTATGCAAAAATAAATATAAACACCATTTACTGTCTCTTTCTGTGTCAAAGATGCGAAAAAAGAAAAGGAAAAAGAAAAAAAACAAAAAAAAAACAAGGCCCAAAGCACATCAGAAATACTCAGACCAGAACAGTGTAAGCCAATTGGATTACCTCAGATGTTCAAAAAGCCAATAGTCCATTTCTAGATGATTCTGATTCAGTATGAAATATTTTTTCTTTCTTTTTTATTCTCAGTCAGAATTTATCTTTATGGGCTATTTAAATTCATATTTCATGACTGCATTAAGTGCTACAGGTTTAAACTGTCTTTGTGTGTATGAGGAGTGTTAATCTTAATCGGAAATCGGTTTCCCTAGCATACCAGTTTCTACTGAAGATTATATTAGCTCCCTAAGAGACATTTGGAAAAGACTCTATGAGTGAATAAAGAATATAGTGTTTAATCCAATACTAAGGAATAGAAGACAAACAAAAAATAACTATTGAACCCTAAATTAGGAAATTAGCTGTTCAAACAAATCTATGTGTTTTTTTTTTTTAATTTACTCAAGAACATTTATTGAGTTCTTACTGACTGCCAAACACCATTTTAGAGCCTGAAGATATAGAGGTGGATAAAATGAGGCTCTTAACTTTATGGACTTCACAGTATCAGTGGGGAAGACTCTTTGTAAGCAGAATTACAGTGCAATATGGTAACTGCCAAAACAGAAGAGTAGAAAGAGAATGGCTTTTTCATGTGTCCATACCTCAGATATTAAAAGTTTTATGCTCTCAAGCTTTTACTTAATGTAAAAACATAGCTCTGTAACCTAAACCCAAGGACTAGATTTATTTGAAAATACTTAAAAATTGCCAAAGAGAGACCAGCAGATGGTGTAATGGTTACATCGCTGGACTTCCACATAGTCAAGCACAGTTTGAGTCCCGGACTTGGTGGCTTCAAACTCACACTCTACAGCAAAATCGCCCTAAAAAAAATGCCAAAGATAAAACATTCTGAAATCATATATTTTCCACCATTTGCTTTCAGATGGCAAATACTAAAAGTGAAGATATATGTTACCTTGAGTTAGTTTAGTCTACCAAAATTAGTCAACTTCTATAGTTGATATAGAATGAGCTATCACAAAACAAGTCACCACACCCAGTTGATCTAAAATGTCAAACCAGAGTCACTGACAATACAATGAGCAATATATGATCATTCCATTAGCTGGAGCAGTGATTTGGTATATGTACTGTATGCATAATTAATAACTAATTAATTAATCTAGTTATCTATTTTAGTTTTTGCTATAGGATGTGTGTTCTCGCTGAGGAGGAGAGAGAGACAGAAAGCAAGTGAGAAGTCACCTACCAGGTAGGATGGCCTCTGGGCAATTCCTTCTCCTCCATTCTCCTCTTGGGATTTCAGGCACACACGTACATGTGCCCACTGTGTGCGTTAACCTTCTTGCCACTTGATGACTGGCAAGGAATTTATTATAATTCTTCATTTTTAATGAAGCATGGGGAGATCTTCCTACCCTTTTAATTTTGAATAGCTCCTTTAAAGCCTACAGTAATCTTGAATAACTTAGGAGGTTGAAGAGTTTGCAGGGGAAAAAGGAGGGTATCATGAGCTCACTGAGTTTTCTTGGCCAGCATAATTGGAATTGGTTCATGGCTGTATTCCCTCTCCCTTGTAGACATTCTAGGGTTAATGAGTTGTTTCCAGAAGACCTACTTATTCAGGATAATATGAAAGAAATTAGCATGGTCTACCCCAAACTAAAAACCATTCTTTTTCCCAAATTGGATAACATGTGCATTATTTACTTTAGAAAATCGGTGCCAAGCCTTTTTTGTAAGAGTTGGCTAAAGCATTAATGACTGAGACTGAAACCAGTTTTTTAACTTTGCCCAAGTTGCTATAATTTATATATACTTTTATTGAGACTTTTAAGAATGAAAGAAACGAAAGGTAATGGTTTACTAAGGATTTGTCTGTGTGTAATGCAATAAGTTGATTATGAAAATCTCTTACATACCATGATTGAACAGTCCTCTATGTATGTATTGGTGTTTTGGGGGGCACTGCTTAAGTTTATGCTCTATTGAAATAGTGATATCAGCTTGACAGTATTTCATCATATTTTATGCCAAGACCATAATTTTACACATATGGAACCAAAATTATTTGAGGATTTATTATGTATAGGTACTGTAGTAGGCATGTATACATATACTATCTTATTTATTCCTCATAAGAGCCCAAAGTAGCATAGATATTGTTGAGGTATTTTGTAGGTGAGGAAACTTAGACAGATGGAATAAATTGCCTGAAGCTACATATTTAGAGATGGCATTTCAACCACATCTGTCTGACTCCAAAGACTGTGCTATTTTTATTATAGCATACTGGTCATTGTAATATTATCTATGCCCAAAACAATATTCTAGGGAAAAAAAAAAAACTAGTGGTCTAATAGGAGCAGTCTACCAGGAGCAGTTAATTTTAATAAGAATACTATTATTACTTAAAATAGCTCTACTACTAAAATAATAGCTATTATTCTACTTGGTATTTTAATTTAGTAATAGCTCTATTTTTAGTAAAAATATAATAGTTATTATTGTGTTTATAATAATACCATTTAATAATCATTCTAATGCAAATCCTACTAGTATTACTATTATTTGTAGTAGTAGCAGCAGTAGTAGTAGTATAGTAGAGCTATCATTTACTGATTAGTATTAGTTGCCAGGTACTAGGTACTATATTAAATACTTTATGTGAATTATCTTATTTAATCCTCCCAAAAGCTCTGAGACACTTCTATTTATCTCATTTTAAACCCTTTATTTTATTTTATTTTTAGCTGCCAGAAGGTGCATACACTTTTCAGAAAGAAAGAGAGGCAGACAGAGGGAGGAGAAAGCACTTCCCATGGGGTATGGTCATGCCTCAATCCCTTCTCCTCCATTTCTATATCTGTTAGGATTTGGGGCATGTCCTTATACATTTCCATTATGTTTTTTAAGCACCCAGGGCTGGGATTTGAACAATAGTTTGCCAAGGGGGATCTGGCTACCTTAACCATTAGGCCATGAAACTGGTCCATCATACCTTTATTATGCTATTGTTCATATACCATACAACTGACTCATTTAAGACATATATTTTGACGGTTTTTAGTATATTCACAGAGTAGTACAAACAGCACCAAAAATTTAGAACATTTTCAACACCTCAAAGAGAAACTATATCTGTTAGTAGTCACTCTGCAATTTCTCATCCCCACTGCCACCCTTAGGTCTAGATGACCATTACTTAACTTTCTGTCACTATGGATTTTCCTATTTTGGATATTTAATATAAATTAAATCATACAACACATGGTCTTTTGCAATTGGCTTTTTACACTTAACATTAAAGAATATTTTTCAAATTTATGGAGAATGCATATTATAAAAAACAAAACTATGCATAGATTTCAAAATTGTTTCACACCAAAATGAACTTGTACTTTTAATTCCATTCTTCCAGGAATTGATGTCTCCTCATATTGTTCTCAGGCTTCAATCATTTTGTGGAATATTCATGCACTTCACTCCTTTTTATTGCCAAATAATACTCAGTTGCACAGATATATCATATCTTCTTCTTCTGTTTATTAGTTGATCAATTATTTCTACTCTTTGGCTATTATCAATAATGTTGCTATTAACATTTGTGTACAGATTTTTATATGGACATGTTTTAGTGTCTCTTGGGTATACATAGATATAGAACTACTGGTTCATTTGTTCATTATATGTTTAAACTTTTGAGGGACTGACAGTATGTTTTCCAAGGTAACTACCATTTTACATTCCTACCAATAGGTTTCAAATTTCTCCACATTCTTGCCAACAGTTTTTATCTTCCACTTTTTGAAAGATTTATTCATTTAATTTTATTTATTATCATCATTTTTTAAAAAAAATTGACCAGAGAGATGTAGACAAAGAGAGCAAGGGAAAGTGAGGAAAGCAAACCACCAGGTCCAAGACTTAAACCGTGGCCAGTCATATGGGAGTCCAGCACCTTAACCACCACACCACCTGCTAGTCCCTGTTATTTTCAATTTTTTTAAATGGTTGTTATCCTGATAATTATGTAGTGGCATCTTATTGTGGATTTAATTTGCATTTCCCTAAATGTTCATTACCCCGTTGAGCATCTTTTTGCTTGCTTATTGGCCATTTGTATGTCTTTGGAGAAATGTGTATGACTTGTTTTCTAAATAAAGAAAATGGGCTCAAAAAAGTTATGTAAGCATCAGACTATAGTGCAGAGGTAAAATGTGACTTTCTGCGAGGCTGACTCATGTGGGAATGTTCCAGATTCACATCCAGAGACCTCCTTGAGTACATGATCTAGAGCTAGCTGAGGGCTTGGGTGGATTGTGGTTTCAAGACCCTGTTTGGAGAGTTATGTCTCTGCTTCTTCTCTCTGTCTCTCTCACTTATGGAAGAAATCAATACTTTTTTTTAAAAAAAGAGGACGTTATTGGGTCATTGGGAAAGTCATGACATATTTTTGCACATAAAAACATGGAAAATACATCATGTCTTTCCCAATGACCTAAAATATAGCTTAATTCAAGCAACTTACAAGTAGTGAGGCCAAAGTTGACAGTTCATTTTATTTTGCATTCATAATTTTATTTATTTATTGATTTTTCATTTAATCATTATACATCTTTACAGCATACAATATGGGTTTCCAAAAGCACTCATGCATTGCATGTCAATCAAGTCAAAGAAATTACCATGTTCATCATCCTGAACAGATAACTTTCCATTCTTGTGTCTTTGAAATGTTTTCTTCCTGACCCCTTCCCCCTGCCACTATACACCCCTTTCTATACAATATCTGGTATCTATACTTGCCATCTCTGCTATTATTTTTTTTATTTGAAATTAAAAAATATATATTTATAGAGCACATGCACTTGCCAGAAGGACAGAGAGAGACAGAGAGACAGAAAGTGAGAAATCACCCCCCAGGGGGATGGCCACGTCGCAATCCCTTGTCCTCCATTCTCCA
>NW_006206561.1:963662-964341 GCF_000334495.1 Tupaia belangeri chinensis
GTTAACTCCATGGGAGGCCATGGCCATAGCCAGTATGCCAACTGCTGGTCCCACCCATCCCTGCTAATATATCTTCCAATATTTCAGTTTCTGCCATAAAGTACAGACATTTGGTATATATTGAGCAGGGACATATAATGTCTGTCTTTCATAGTCTGACTTGCTTCACTTAGCACTAAATCTTCTATAGTCATCCATTTTGTTCCAGATGATAGGATTTCATTGTTTTTTTGTTTGTTTGTTTGTTTGTTTGTTTTTAATGGCTAAGTAGTATTCCATAGTGTAAATGTGCCACACTTTTCAATCCGGACTTCTGTTTTTAGACATTTAGGTTTATTTCATGTTTTAACAATTATGAATAATGCTATAGTAAACATGGGTATGCAGGAGTATTCCTGATTGTTTTCCTTACACTTAGGTAAATACCCAGAACTGGTACTACTGGGTTGTATGATGGTTCCATTTGTAGGTTTTTGAGGAACCTCCAAATTGTTTTCTACAGTGGCTGTACTAATTTACATTCCTACCAATAGTGTAGGAGGATTCCCACAGCCTTGTCAGCACTTCGCATTATATTTTTAATCATGGCAATTCTGACAGGGCTTACAAAGTTGGCACTTTTAATCCTTACCCATAATGCTCATTAATGTTAGTACTTTGTGTGTGTGTGTGTGTGTGT
>NW_006206561.1:964615-967814 GCF_000334495.1 Tupaia belangeri chinensis
CTGTGTGTGTGTGTGTGTGTGTGTGTGTGTGTGTGTGTGTGTGTTTTAAGAGAGATATTTGCTATTGGATGTCTGCACTCACCAGAGAAAGAAATAGACAGAGACAAAAAGTGAGAAATCACCCTCTGGGAGATGGCCACACCACAATTGCTTCTCCTCCATTCTTCTCTCAGGATTTGGTCATGCATGCACACACACCCAGCATGAGTTTGAATTCACTGGGTCCAGGACTTGAACAGCAGTCAGCCATGTGAGAGTCCAGCAATGTAACCATTATGCCATCTCTGCTGGTCACAATGTTAATACTGCTGTTTAATTCATCCTCCTACACTGGGAGCTTACCTTTGATCTCTCTTTTTGAAAATAGAGTTTTGGACAGAACATGAGTGACCATAGATGTTAAAGGTGTCTCCAGTGTGAATTGATTAAGTGAGAAAGTAGAAATATTAAAAAGAGTATTTTTTTGACTTTCAATCATTTTAATTTAAGTCCAAATAATTATTCAAATGGCAAACTCATTCAGAAGCTTTAAACAGGCCTGAAAATTGACTGTGATACAGAAAGCAGCATAGGAAACTTTTCTAGAGGGATATATGCTTAAATGGCCAGAGCTCAGGATCTGAATAGAGGTCAAAATATTCATCTGTGTCATTCAAAGATAGGAAGTCTAGATTAGAAAACTCTCTGCTGTTGGAATTTATTAGAAATATCCCAGCCAAGGGCACTATTCCCCAAAGCATGTTCTATCTCTGTTGATAGCTACACTATCAGCTTTGCAGTACTTTTCAGCAGTTCTACCTTCTAATCAATCTCATTTAGTGGATATTGGATGCTTTCTAAATATTTAGAAAGAAAAAAATAAAGCTATAAATGTTGACTATATCTAAACATGCAATATGAACTGGGAAGAATTAGAATTATTTAGGCACTTCACTTCCAGCTTAAATATTTTATATGATTTTATACAAACAGAAGCATGTTTTATTTTATAGGTGAACTTATACAAAATCGGAGAAAAAATCTTATCTGATTCATTCATACATAAATCACTGTTAAGTGTCTTCACAATTGAAGTAGAAGGGTAGCTTTGCATCATTTTGATAATTATCATGGGTACTTTGTGTAAACATGGCTTAAACTTTGGAAGATCATTTGTTCCTTTAAAAATAGCTCTTTTCAGAAATTACTTAGCGATATCAGAAGTGGTATATTAATATCCATTCCTGTTCAAATGCACATGTATTGCTGTGATTTATAGAACACAAATCTTCCTTCTTTCTTTCCCATCCTTCCCCTCAATATTTCCCATGATGCGTGCCCAAAATCCTGAGAGACAAATGGAAGAGAAGTGATTGTGGTGTGGCCATTCCCCCAGGGGGTGATTTCTCACTTTTTGTCTCTGTCTATTTCTCTCTCTGGTGAGTGCATACATCCCATAGTGGGCAGTCATAGATCAGAGTTAACATAGAATAAGCTCCAGGAAAGAGATTTGGAGATAAAAATCTCAGAGATCTGTGAAGCCAAAGCCTATAGTTTAAAGTTAAGGTAGGAACCTGAAAGCTTAGAGGTAGTAGAGGCCTTAGCCAAGTGGTGAGCAAATAGGTCAGATAGGAGAAAACACAAGTCTTGAGTTTCTTTCTTTCTTTTTTTTTTTTTTTTTGGAGAAGTTTTTGCTATAGGGCACATGCACTCGCCAGACAGATAGAGAGAGACAGAGAGATAGAAAGCGAGAAATCACCCCCCAGGGGGGATGGCCATGCCGCAATCTCTTCTTCTCCATTCTCCTCTCGGGGTTTTGGGCATGCATGCACACGTGCCCAGCGTGAGTTTAAGCCACCGGGTCTGGGACACGAACCACAGTCGACTATGTGGGAGTCCAGCGACATAGCCATTACGCTAACTGCTGGTCCTGAGTCTTGAGTTTCTTTCAGGGTAGTTAAGTCAAAGGATGAGGAGCCATCAGAAGTGAGTCAACAAATGGATACTGAAAAATTAAAGGCAGTGGTACTAGACTAGTAAGAGTTGGCCCCCAATTCCTGCAAGAGAAGAATCTTGTTGCTGAGGGCATAGCTACTGAAAAGGAAAGTCTGATAAAACTAGGGCTTAGAGTGATGCACAGGAGGACACACCTGGCAATCCATAACATTTAAAGTCCTCTTAGTTGAGAAAAGGAACTTTATCAGAAATAGTGGAAGGTAAATTTGGCCTGACACAGTTCCGATAGAAACAGTTTAATCTTGGCCAATATCTGAATTTTTAAATTTTGAATTAATAATGTATGCATCAAGGCTTCACATATGCTTTGGTCTTGATTACAAATGCATTATCAACCTGGAGTAGAGCTTATGTATTGATATACTAAAATTTTGTGTGTGCTTATAAGGCACTTCTTTTCCAAGAACAGAAGGATCTTTGGTCTATTATATCAGATAGTTTATTTTCCTTAGTCATAAATGTGTTAAGAGTACACCCATTGCTATAATGATGAGTTCCTTTTTTTCAGAGATAGGATCTTGCTATGTAGCCCAGGCTGGCCTTGAACTTGTCATCCTCCTATGTCAGTCTCCTGAGTAGCTGGGTCTACAGGTGAACTCCACCACGCCTGGCTAGATTTTTTATTTATAGACATGCTATGGCATGATTTTAACTTGGTGAGATGATAACAATGATGGGCATATAGGCTGATCATAGTGAGGAGTCAACAAAGGAACATAAATAATGTGAAAGTGTGGGGACCAGCGGTTGGCGTAATGGCTATGTCGCTGGACTCTCATGTAGTCAACCGTGGTTCCAGTCCCGGACCTGGTGGCTTAAACTCACACTGGGTGCGTGTTCGTGCATACCCAGGATCCCGAGAGGAGAATGGAGAAGAGGGGATTGCAGCATGATCATCCTCCCTGGGGGGGTGATTTCTTGCTCTCTGTCTCTCTGTCTCTCTCTGTCTTTCTGGTGAGCACAGAAGGCTAGTTAGCTCAGAATTACTAGTAGTCTATTATATATCCATGCCCTATAGCAAAAAACCTCTCCAAAAAAAAGAAAAAAAATAATGTGAATGTGTGGAAGGGTAAGTGCCTATGCCAGAGGGGAAGGAATTTTTGTCAATGCCCAATTTGGAAACCTCTTTAGGAGAAGGAAAGTACAAGTACTGTAGAAAGAAAGAAAATTGTGCTATCTCTGGGTCAGAGATTGAAGAAGGGAA
>NW_006206561.1:967840-1005223 GCF_000334495.1 Tupaia belangeri chinensis
TTCATATTTATGCAGTTTATTTCTCCAAGGGAATCAAAGCATTTTTAGGTATCATTTAATTAATTTCTTCAATAAAGTAGGATGTGTGTTAGGATATCATTAACCATTGACACACGCATTGATTAAGGATTTTTGTGACATTGATAGGCAGTTTAACTAATCATACTTGTGAGCAATCATCTAGATCAGTAGGGAATAAATTATTATTACCTGATGATTAGTAATTAGTTCAGAATTACTAGTAGTCTATTATATATGCACAAAAGTATAGCATGGATGAATGATCTATTTACTCACTTCTGACTGTGTTTCTACTTCCTTTTTCAGTCAAGTGGTTAGCTTATTAACCTAATAACAGTTATTCTTATCAGTTACCACTTTGTACATCAAACAAGTTGCTTCTTTTTTTTTGGAGACATTTTTGCTATAGGGCATGTGCACTTATCAATGAGACATAGAGAGACAAAGAGACAGAAAGTGAGGAATCACCCCTACCCCCCAGCTCCCTGCAATAACCATACTACAATCCCTTTTCCTCCATTCTCCTCTCAGGATTTTGCACATGCATACACACTTGCCTGGTGCAAGCTTCAAGTCTCGGGTCTGAAACTTGAACTGCAGCTGGCCATGTGGGAGTCCAACGATGTATCCATTCCACCATCTTCTGGTCCCTCAAACAAATACCTCTTAAACTTTACAGTATGCTGTTCTATGTTTGCATTTACTTTTTGGTTCCTAGTATCAATTCCTGAAATTTTGGTTTTTAAATTCTTCTGATATACAAAGAACTCTTAAAGAGGACAGATTATAAAAATTAAGGTCACATTATCAGGTTAAAATTTGTAAAAGAGGGAAAACCTACTTTCAAGTAATGTATAGAAATAGCTCAGTAAGAACAAACTCACTGTTAAGAGAAAGTCCATGATTATATTGCTAGAGGAGCTCTTGTGTTTTTTTTTTTCAACTTTCTATTAGACTTTGATTATCTCTGTATAAGCCAATAAATAATTTCTCTTAGTTATCTTCCAGTTGTATTTTTCACAGAGATTGTTTTACTGTATTTGATCTACTCTTTTCTGTGATCTAACTCCATCTCATGTCTTCATTTTCAGCAGAAAGAAAGTACAATTCATTTAATTCTACAAATCTAAAAACCAGTGTCACATCCAAAGTCACTGAGAAAACAGACCAAGAAAATTTAATGTAAAATGCCTAAATTTTCTTCCTTGCTATTTCAAAATGTCCATAATATTTATCCCTTTTCCCCTTCTCTCCACTCTAGGAAGAAGAGGGATACCCTTACATCTCTCCAGATTTAAATTGTCTACCTTTATTCTTTTTTCTATCCTTCACATTTGTTTTGGTAAACATCAATTCAACCTTGCAACTGCATTTTCAAACTAGGTCCCATATTAAATATATTAAATCCTGTCTACTCATATGTATAATCTCTTTTAAACATTCCATTTGACTTCCATTATGTCTGTATATTCCAATAAATAATCCTATTAATTATCTTCCAGCTTAAATATACTTGAAGTCACAAATTGTCACAGAAACAGAAAAATATTGTATAATGAATAAAAGGTTGATTCACCAGGCAGATATAAGCATAAATATTTATGCACCCAACTTCAGAACTCCCAAATATATGACCCAAACATTGACAGAATTGTGTGACAATAATAAAATAATAGTATATTTTAGTACTCAACTTTCAATAATGGATATAACATGAAGACATAAGGTCAATAAGAAAACAGAGATCTTGAACAACATTGTAGAATAAACGAATCTAAATGATACTTTCAGAAAATTCCACTCAACAGCAGAATTCTTCCTAATAGAATACACACTTTTCTCACACACAAGACATTCCTCAAGGTCAGTCACATGTTAGGTCAATAAATTTAACAAGACTAAAATTATACCAAATATCTTTTCTGTCTACAGTAAATAAAACTAGAAGTCAGCCATAGAAGGATGCCTAGAAAACTCACAAATATGTGGAGATTAAATAACACTCTTGAGCAACCAATGGGTTAAAAAGAAATCAAGAGGGAAATTAGAAAATATCTTGAGACAAACAAAAACATAACATACCAAAACATATGAAATATAGCAAAAGCAGTACTAAGAGGGCAGTTTGTAGTGATAAACGACCTTATACCTTAACATTATACCTTAATGTTAGGTTGTTTATACCTTAAGGAACTGAATCAAAAAAGAACATGCAAACTAAGCCCAAAGGACCAAAGTTAGCAGAAGAAAGAAAATAATAAAAATTAGTGCATAGAAAAGTAAAACACATAATGGAAAAACAATTTTAAAAATCAACAAAACCAAGAATTGATTTATCTAAAAAAAAAAAACAAAAAACAGAATTGATGACCTTTAGCTAGACAAAGAATTAAAGAGAGAATACTTAAGTAAAATCAGAAATGAAAGAGGAAAAATCATTACAACTGATGTCAGAAGTAAAAAGAATAAGAGATTCCTTTGAACAATTAGTGAACGTGGATAGTCTAGCCAAAAAATTAGAAACCTAGAAGAAACAGATAAATTTCTAGGAATACGCAACCTACCCAAACTAAATCATGTAGAAGTAAAAAGTACAAGCAGACCAATAGTTAGTAAAAAATATTAAATTGGTAATTAAGAAGAACACCTCCCTACAAAGAAGAGTGCAGAACTAAATTATTTTACTTAATAGTTCTAAGAAATATTGAAAGAAAATCAATTAAAATTTTTCTAAAACTGTTCCAGAATATTTAAAAGGAGTGAACATTTCCAAACTCATTCTATGAGGCAAACATTACAATAATACCAAAGCCAGACACTACAAGGAAACAAACAACAGCAAAAAATAAGCCAATATCCTTAATGAAGAGAAATGCAAAAATCCTCAACAAAATACTGACAAATCTAATTCAACAGCATGCTAAGAGAATCATGCACTGTGTCAAAGTGGGATTTATCTCTGGGATGTGAGGGTGGTAGAACATACAAAAATCAATCCATATCAAAAATGGCATTAACAGAATGAAGGATAAAAATGACATAAACGACATAAACATCTCAGTAGATGCAGAAGAGGCAAATTCATCAAAATTTCATAATAAAAAGACAAAACAAACTAGAAATGGAAGGATAAATAGCCTTAACAGAATAAAAGTCATGTATGAAAAGCCCAAAGCCAATATCCTACTATGGTGGGAAAAAAAAAAAGACAACTGAAAACATTTCTCTCTTTTCTTTTTGGAGAGGTTTTTGCTATAGGTCACATGCACTCGCCAGACAGACAGAGAGAGACAAAGAGACAGAAAGCAAGAAATCACCCCCCAGGGAGGATGGCCATGCCACAACCCCTTCTCCTCCATTCTCCTCTCAGGATCTTGGGCACACACGTACACATGCCTGGCATGAGTTTAAGCCACCAGGTCCAGGGCTTGAACCATGGTTGACTACATGGGAGTCCAGTGACATAGCCATTACTCTAACTGCTGGTCCCCTGAGAGCATTTCTTATAAGATATGGGACAAGACAAGGATACCCATTTTTGCCACTTCTATTCAGCAGAGTACTGGAAGTTATGGCCAGAATAACTGGAAATAAAAAGATATTTAACACATCTGAATCAGAAAGAAAGAAAGAAAGAAGTAAAAGTATCTCTGTCCAGAAATGACATGAGCTTCCATGTAGAAAAACCTAGAAACTCCACAAAAGCTGTAAGAACTAATAAAAACATTTAGGTGATTTGCAGCATACAAACTCAACATATGAAGATCATTTACAATTTTATAGACTAACAATGAAAAACCCACAAAATAAGTTATGAAAGCAATCCCATTTACAATAGCATGAAAATAATAAAATACTTAGGAATAAGCTTAACTAAGGAGAGACTTATACACTGACAGGTATAAAACCTTGCTAAAATAAAGAAGGCATAAATAAATGGAAAGACACTCTAAATTAATAGATTGAAAATCTTAATATGGTTAAAATATCCATACTACTCAAAGTGATCTACAGATTCAACACAATCCCTATCAATATCCCATTGACATATTTTTCAGAAATAGGAAAAAATAATCTGAAAATTCATATGGAACCGCAAAGATCTCCAAATAGCCAAAACAGTCTTGAGAAAGAACAGATATGGAGGCCTTATACTTTGACTTCAGAACATATTAAAAAGAAAAAAATGGTAATAAAAACACTATAGAGCCAGCCATAGCTGTGCAGTGGCAATACAATGCTCTCTGATGCTGAGACCATATGGGTAAGTTATGGGTTTGCATTCCAAGATCTCGTTGTATAGGCTGGGTTTCTGTGTGCACGCCTGTGATTCTGGTTGGTTGAGACTAGGAGCAGTTTGTCCTGTGAGTACCATATTGGGGATTCTTCCCCCCTCATGATATGTCTCTCCTGGAAGAAACAGATAAACTTTAAAAATAGCATAAGGACAGATATATAGAAGAGTGGAACAAGATAGAGATCCAAGAGGTAAACTCACTTATATTTGGTCAAATGATCTTCAACAAATATACCAAGACTACACAATGAAGAAAGGACAGTCTCTTTAACAAATGATCTTGGAAAAGTTAGATATCCACATAAAAAATAATAAAAGTGTGCTCTTATCTTACACTTTATGCAAGAAATAACTCAAAATGGATTAGAAACATAAAACCTAAGGCTATCAAACATCTAGAATAAAAGAGAGAGAAAATTTCATAAGTTTGGTTTTGGCAATGGTTATTCTGGTAAGACACCAAAAGCACAGACAACAGAAGCAAAAATGGACAAAGGGGAGTACAGCAAACTAAAATACTTCTATATATAAAAGCAAATAATAAACCGTGAAAAAAAATCTATGAAATTAGGAAACATATTCACAAACTATGTATCTGATCAAGGGCTAAAATCCAAAATATCTACATAACTTCTACAACTCAGTAACAATAATGACAAAAGAGAGCAAATACCCTTTTTCAGATAGACATTTCTTCAAAGAAGACATACAAATAACAATGAAAAGATGATCAACATCAGCAATCATTAGTTAGAGAAATGAAAGTCAAAAAACCTCAATGAGTTATCACTTCACCATACCTGTTAGGGTAGCCCATAACATAAAGATAAAACAAAACAAAAAAAAAAAAAAAAAGAAAGAAAAATAAAAAGGGGGCCAGCAGGTGGCATTGCTTTCTTACGCACTGGACTCCAATGTGTGGCCTACTGCAGTTCGAGTCTTGGATCTGGCAGCTTGCTTTCTTACTTTCCCTCACTCTCTCTCTCACTCTGTACCTCTCTGGTCAAATTAAAATAAATAAATAATGTTAGATAAATAAAGTTAAATAAAATAGCTCCTTAAAAAAAGAAAAGAACAAGTGCTGGTGAGGTTATGGTAAAATTGGAATGCTTGTGCACTGTTGAAGGGAATGTGAAATTGTGTAACTTCTATGGAAACCAATATGGACAGTCCTAGAAAATTAGAAATAGGGACCAGCAGTTACCATAATGGCTCTGTCACTGAACTCCCATGTAGTTGACCACAGTTCAAGTCCCAGACCTGGTGGCTTAAACTCATGCTGGGTGCATGTGTGTACGTGTGTGCCTAAGATTCCAAGAGGAGAATGGAGGAGAAGGGATTGTGGCGTGGCGATCCTCCCTGGGGGGCGATTTCTTGCTTTCTGTCTCTCTGTCTCTCTCTGTCTTTCTGGTGAGTGCACATGCCCTATAGCAAAAACCTCTCAAAAAAAAAATCAAAAATAAAACATATCATTCAACAATTCTACTTGCAAATATTTACCCTAGAGATTTGAAATAAAAAACACTCGAAGAAATATTTGTATTTCCATGTTCATTGCAACACTATCCACTATGGAAAAAAGGTAGAAACAACTTAAATGTCCATCAACAGATGAATGGATAAATTAAGGTGGTATATACTTGCAATGAATATTATTCATCCTTAAAGAAGAAGGAAATGATACATTCAGCAACATGGATGAACTTTGAGAACATTATGCCTAATGAAGTAAGCCAGTCATAGGACTAGTATATGAGGTATCTAAAACAGTTAAACTCTTTTTTTTAAGAAAAATTACTTATTTTGGATTTTGGAAAAAAAAAAAAAAAACTGTCATTCAGGAGTCATGGTGCTGCCCGGGTCCACGGCTGCTATGGAGGACCAGCAAAGAAAACTCTAGAAGGACCTAGCAGCCAAAAGAATACTGAAGAATCAAAACAACAATCCTTATCTAAAAGCTGAAAATAATTGCCCAAATCCACCATGTCCTAAATCTACTAATAGAGTTAACAAAGGATGCTACCAACCATGTTGTCTTGCCTCTCAAAACCACAAGGCCTGGGGAGCCAGCAGTTAGCATAATGGCTATGTTGCTGAACTCCCATGTAATCGACCGCGGTTCGCGTCCTGGACCTGGTGGCTTAAAACTCATGCTGGGCGCGTGTGCGTGTGTGCCCAAGATCCCGAGAGGAGAATGGAGGAGAAGGGATTGCGGCGTGACCATCCCGCCTGGGGGTTGATTTCTCGCCTTCTGTCTCTATTTCTCTCTCTGTCTGTCTGGCGAGCGCACATGCCCTATAGCGAAAAAAACCTCTCCAAAAAAAAAAAAGAAAAAAAACAAACAAACAAACACAAGGCCCAGGACCAGCAGATGGCGTGGTGGTTAAGGCACTGGACATTCCCACATGCCTGACCATGGTTCAAATGTTTCAAGTCCTGGATCTGATGACTTGCTTTCTCACTTTCTCTCTCTCTCTCTCTGTGTGTCTCTCTCTGGTTAAAATAAAATAAGTAAATGAATAAATAAAATTTAAAGTAAATAATTCTTTCTAAAAATACACAAGGCCCATTAGAGTAAACTCTAGCCCCAAATAGTCCAATATCACAGGGTCACAGAAGCAAAAGTTGGAGCCCCCAAACTTGTGGACAAAGGGCTGATTTCAGAATGTGTTACTTTGACTCCAAATGGTAAGCCTTCCAGTAGGACTCATCAGCAGCATGGAGGTGGATCATCCACTGCAGGAGAACTGTTAAGGGAATCTGTGGGGTCATTCAGCAAGCATAAATTGAAAACTATAAAGCAGCAGGTAACAGGTCAAGGAAACAATTTATGTTTAGACTCTGATCAGTATCCATGTTGAAAACCAATCTTTGAATAACTTTTGAAAAGAGATGAACAAAGAGAACTTTCTGCACACTTTATCAGAACCTGAGAAGAAGCCAGATCCTGAATCATGTGCCATAACCAAGACAAATACTAATTCTTATAATCCAGTCAAGGACAGTTTGGCTTCTAAACGAGCCATGGGCAAAAATTCAGTGCATAGTGCTGTTTTTATTTATTTATTTTTTATTTAATTTTTTTTTAGAGGCTTTCACTATAGGGCATGTGCCCCCGCCAGAGAGACAGAGAGATAGAAAGCAAGAAATCACTCCCCAGGGGGCATGGCCACACCGAAATCCCTTCTCCTCCATTCTCCTCTCGGGATCTTGGGCACACACGTACACATGCCTGGCGTGAGTTTAAGCCACTCAGTCTGGGACTTGAACCACTCTTGACTACATGGGAGTTGAGTTTCATAGCCATTATGCTAACTGCTGGTTCCCATAGTGCTATTCTTAAAGACAGAGTTAATAAGCAACTTTTTGGAGAAACACTACCAATTAAGTCACAGGAATTGTCTAAAGGAGCAGGTCTTACAAGACCAGGACACTACCAGTAAAGTCACAGAAACTGTCTAAAGGAGCAGGTCTTATAAGACCAGGAGAAAAACATCGAAGGACAGTTCCCTCTCACCTTATGCAGACCTTTAGTAGGACTCAAGCATCAAAGAAACCAGAGGTCAAAAACATGAAGGATATAAAGCTTAGTAGGAGTAAATATGAAGGACCAAAAAATCTAAGTTACAGTCATACCTTGTTAAAGAACAGAAAGTAAAACCTTCTAAATCCAGGATATACCCCAATTTGCTTCAGAACGGATATGAAAGCAAACATCCAAATGTAAAGCAAACTCAGAAGTCCACTCAACTTTGTTTTAGATTTTCAACATCGTGTGTACTTCAGAGATCAAAAGTCATAAGCCAGAGGTCTCATCTGACAATTGGCAGCTTTAATTTAGTCATTCCAAACACCCCAAGTATTAGAGCAGATGGAACCAATGGTAATAAATACAGCAACCTTCAACAAAAAGCACAGACTTTGGACTCCAAGATGAAAAAGACTTCCTCAGAATTATTTTCTGAATAAGACAGCTCCCTAAATGCAAGCTGGATGCACCACCATGAATAGGAAAGGAGTCCTAAAGGAAACCCAAACTAATCCTGGTACGAAAAAGAAGCCAACAGCAGAAGATTGAAGGAAATGATTAGAAGAATGGCAGAAATCTAAGGGGAAAAAAATCTATAAATGGCCTCCTATGGAACTTTAAACCAAAAGAAAAGTAATAGAGGAAATGAGTATTTCATTCTGGAAGAGCACTGAAAAAGAAGAGGAGGAAAAGAAAGCCCCACTTGAACTGTCCAATAAAATTAGCAACACTCCGAGCCAATGTCTACAGTTCATTAAGGGTGTGTACCTTCAAAATAAATATTTACCATATTGTCCACCATTCCTGAGGCTGAAAAATTTGCTAAATTCTGGATCTGCAAAGCCAAGTTGTTGGCACATAAAGGCAGCTTTGATGTTATTGGACTACCTGAAGAAGCCATTAAAAATTGAGTAACATCAATAAAAGAGTTGTGAGAAGTTGTTCTTAGTATTTTGCAAAACTTAAACAGAAACAAGGAAGAAATTACCTCTGACCATCCAGGTGATGAAACTAATATAACAAGGAGAAGAACTGGTCATGAAGATGGAATCTGAAAAACCTTGTCTTTCTCTAAGACAGGAAACAGACTGGAGCGGTACCCCCAGATAACCAAGGCAGAACAGAAGAATCATCCTGGTATCAAATTACAGATCGCCCAATCCCAAACTTAAGTGGTTTGCTGGAAGTGCAAGACATGAAGTTTATCACTCCTGTGCCATGTTCAGCAAGGATCGAGTAAGCAGTATCCTGCCACCCGGAAATGCTTCAGGAACACGATTTAGTAGTGGCATCTCTCAACAAGCTATTAGAAGTAGAAGAAACAGAATGTTTCACATTTCATAAAAATTATGATTTGCCTGTAACATTGGGATTTCAAATCCTTGAATCATAATTTCTTGATGCTTCCTTAAAAAATTAAAGTGTTTCAGAAAAAGAGTACTTTAATTTTATTATTGTTATTAATTTTTATAGAGTATATGTGCTCACCAGAGAGAGAGACACAGAAAGTGAGAAAGCAGTTTGCCAGGTCCTGGACTTGAACTGCAGATGGCCATTTGAAAGTCGTGTGCCTTAACCACCACACCACCTGCTGGCCCAATAGTCAAACTCTTAGAAGCATAATGTAGAATAGTGGTTTCCAAGGGCTGAGAGAAGTGGAAGTTTGGAGCTGCTGTTCACAGGCATAGCATTTTAATCATTTAAGATGAAAAAGTTCTAGAGTTTTGGGGCCAGCAGGTGATGTGGTGGTTAAGACACTAGACTCCCACATGGCTAATTATGATTTGAGTCCTGGACCTGGAGGCTTGAAAATCACACTGGGCATGTGTGTGTGTGTGTGTGTGTGTGCATGCTCAGAGTCCCAGGAGGAGAATGGAGAAGGGATTGTGGCATGACCATCTCTCCTGAGGATGATTTCTTATGTTCTCTCTCACTGTTTCTCTCCAATAAGTATACATTCCCTATGGCAAAAACAAAAACAAATTTTAAAAAAATTCTAGAGTTTTATAGCACAACAATGAGTATATAGATAGTAGTACTGAATATACACTTACAAATTTGTTAAAGAAGATTTCATGTTATGATTTTTATTGCAATAAGAAGATACCAAATAGGGGCCGACAGGTGGAATGGTGGTTAGGGGCACTGGACTCCCACTGTGGTTCAAGTCCCAGACCTGGTGGCTTGCTTTCTCACTTTCTCTCTCCCTTCCATCCCCAGTCAAATTCAAATAAGTAAATAAATAAAATAAAATAAAATAATTCTCTTAAAAGTAATAATAATAGTAAAAAGATATCAGGTCATTGATGAGAAGTATTGTAGCAGAAATCTCCAAAGTCAGAAACCTCAGTCTTAAAGTAGATACTTTCCCCTCTACCTCATCTTGTATATCGTGTTAACTGTGCTTAAGAATTTTTCCTTCTTCTATATATTGTTTCAACCACATCATATCAGGCTCCCATATTTCTTGCTGGGACAAGTATTACCAATTCAAAATTGGTCTCTTTATCTCTACTCTTTCTTACCTTCAATAGATTATAATCACTATAATCAATAAAATATAAATGTAAAAAGTATAAATTGCATCACCTATCTCTCATTATTTAATCACTTCAATAACTCTTACTTGTCTAGAAAACACAAATTCTTACCTGAATTACTTTCTGCCCTCTACTTCAGTCCCATTCTTTTTGCACCCATTCCGGCTATTCCAAACTGTTTAGTTTTGTTCATGTAGCAACTCGTATTCTTCCTGATCCTCAACTTTTTGACATTTCAAAAAAACGTCATTATTGACTTCAGTATTATTGTCCAATGATACCTTTTCTAATCTCTGATCTACAATCCCAAGAAGAAGGTATATCACTTTCTTTTTAGTCTTTCTACTATATGTTATGAATTCTTCTATCCTAGCACATACAGTTTTAAATTATACCTCTCTTTGTTGATATATCCATCTCCCTTTACTAGACTATGAAATTCATACTTAGGTATTTCTTTCAACATTTATTCCCCAGCAATAAGCACAGCACCTCATGCTCAGTACGTGAGTGTTTTATGTATGCATGCACATATGTGTATATGAACAAATGCATACATATATTAATTAATAAAAAAGTGAATACATTTCTGAATTTTTGTGATAATTAAGTGGCAATATCATTCACTGAAGTCCTTCCATTGCTTTTTTCTTCTTTTTAATTGCTAGAGGGTGCATGCACTTGTCAGAGAGACAGAGACAAAGAGCACCCTCCACTTCTCCATTTCTCCATCTTACTGTGGATGCGTGCATGCATGCTAATTCTTCCTGATCCTCAACTTTTTGACATTTCAAAAAAACGTCATTATTGACTTCAGTATTATTGTCCAATGATACCTTTTCTAATCTCTGATCTACAATCCCAAGAAGAAGGTATATCACTTTCTTTTTAGTCTTTCTACTATATGTTATGAATTCTTCTATCCTAGCACATACAGTTTTAAATTATACCTCTCTTTGTTGATATATCCATCTCCCTTTACTAGACTATGAAATTCATACTTAGGTATTTCTTTCAACATTTATTCCCCAGCAATAAGCACAGCACCTCATGCTCAGTACGTGAGTGTTTTATGTATGCATGCACATATGTGTATATGAACAAATGCATACATATATTAATTAATAAAAAAGTGAATACATTTCTGAATTTTTGTGATAATTAAGTGGCAATATCCTTCACTGAAGTCCTTCCATTGCTTTTTTCTTCTTTTTAATTGCTAGAGGGTGCATGCACGTGCCAGAGAGAAATAGAGAGAGAGGGAGAAAGAGCCTCCCTACAATGGGGCAGAGTCATGCTGCCATCCTTTCTCCTTAATTTCTCCATCCTGTTGAGATTTGAGGTATGCATCCACACGTGCCCAGCATATTTTGCAAGCTACCAAGGCCAGGATTCAGGCTGTACTAATCCATGTGGGATCTAGCTCCCATAACCACTACGTATCAGACTGGCCTTCTTGTATTTTTCAAATCTAACTTACTTTAGAAAATGATATTTTGGAGGTTAGCAGGTGGTGTAAAGGTTAAAGTGCCTGGGTCCCGTGTGGCTGACTCTGGTTTGAATTCCAGACTCATCAGCTTGAAAAAATGTGCCAGGCCAAGCGCATGTGCCCTATGGCAAAAACCTCTCAAAAAGAAAAAAAAAAAAGTGCCAGGCACATGTGCTAGCATGTCCAAAATCATGAAAGGAGAGTGGAGCAGAAAGGGTTGAAATGATATATTGTGGTCATGTTCAGTATTATCAAGAATCATAGGCTCTTAAAATTGAAAGAAATCTTAGTGGTTTTACTAGTAAGGGCAAGTAACTCTAGGTAATGTAATAAATAACCAAAAATCACAGTGGCTTAACATTAAAAAAGTTTATCTCTTTCTAATACAAAGTCTTGTCGGGTATTCAGGTGACTTTGTATACATCTGAAGTTTTTCTACCTAGTGTCTCCACCATCCACTAGAGACCCTTTGGAGTCTTCAGCTGGAACCCCTGAATTTATCTAGCTAAGACAGGTTGCTGAGCATTAGCAATAGTATTTTTAGGTGCCAGAGTAGAAAGTAGTATGCATTACTTCTAACTACATCTTTTTTTATGGCTTAATTGTCATAATCATTTGATCAGCTTAATTTTATTAATATTTATTCCACAGTGTTTCACAGACATCCTTTGACCAACTTCTAGGATTTGTTAAATTAATGTCTTTCCTTTTGTCATCAACCGACAAATTTAGTTTTATAAAATTTAGTAGATGGGGCCAGATGATGATGCAGTGATAAAGTACAACACTGTGAGGCTGACCCACACGGAAAGGTTTTGGGTTTGCATCCAGAGACTTCCCTGGGTAAGCTAAGCACACTCATGCCCAGGGCTGGCTGAGGCTGGAGTGTGTTGTGGATTCATGAAAACCATGAGGGTGCTATCTCTCTGTCTCTATCTCTGTCTTTATCACTCATGGAAGAAAGAAAGAAAGAAACTTTAAAATATTCATTAGATTACTTAATAGTCTCTTATCCACCCTGAGAATTGATGTTTATTTTGTTGGATTCATGTCCCATTTCTTTGTTTCTGCCGTATCTTACAATTATGCTTGTTTCATCATTAACTTCCTTTTTTCTTAATCACTTTTTATGTTTCATTGATACATATTGTTATGTAACATTTGATACGTTATTATTAGTTTTAATAACAGAAATATCCTTTTCTTGTAAAGCCAAAATAATATTGATATCCTTATTACATTTCCATTTATTAAAGCCAAATCTCAAGGAAAAATGTTATTTTTTGAACACTTACGCCTTCTCACAATTTTTCTTGAGAATTTACAAGAATTGACATGATTTCCAAACTGCTTTTACAGCTTGGGCTCCTTAGGTTGCCAACCTGGCACCAAATATTCTTCTAATTTTCAGCATTTCAATTTCTGGTTCTTTAAATACATTTGGTTTATTGTCTTTGTGTTCATTGGATGTGTGGTGGCAAATATAAAGCTTTGAGGAAAAGGTTTAAAGTTATTCATTTCAGGTACATCTGTTTTGAATCATTCAGTGTTTATTACTGAACAAAGAGACATGAATGATGCCAAATTAAAACATCCAGGGATTTTGTTAATCTTGCCTGAGGCTCCAGACTTACATCATACATATTTACAAAATCCAAGAAGCCAGCCACATCTTTTTGTCCAGAGTTCAGTCACATAGTCAACTTAATTTTAAAAGAGGCTGAAGATATAGAGGAACACATGGATATAAGTGAGCACAGGCTGTCTCTACAGCAGTCATCTAGTCCTACCCAACGTAGGATTATCTCTGGGAGCCTCCCTAAGAGTATTATCTGGAAAAAGACAGTTCTATGACTGTCGATTTTCACTACCTTCAAAGGTGACCTATTCAATTATTGTACAACTCCTGTCTTTATGCAGAGCCATAATCTCTATCTTGTAGCAAGATGGAGTAAACCTATCTTTTCTTCAGTAGAGCCCTTCATATATTTGAATAAATGAGCAGTCTCTCTCATAATCTTACCTTCCTTGGGATACATATTTTTAATTCTTATGTAATTTCTTATAGTAACTTTATACTATTTTGGCAACCATCTTCTGGATATAGTCTAATGAAGGGTGTGAGTGTACTTCTTAAAAATATGGGCGTATACACCAGATGTGGCCTAAGTCATATTGACAACAGGATGCCGACTCCTGTACTCTGGTTACTATGTAAAATGAGATCATTTGTGTGAAAGCACTTTTTACAATGTAAAGCAGTGCACTCATGGGAGGTATCATTATTATTATAAATGTAGCTTGAGATTGTGTGAGCTTATTCAGCAGCCACATCACACCATTGGCTAGTATTTTAAACATGTAGTCAGCTAAACCCTCAAACCTTTTTCACAGGAATTCCTACATGAAAGTGCCCCATAATCATTTGTTCCATGGTCAGTGATAAATGCATCATTCATTTTTTGCCTTTGAGAAAATAGTCTTCATAGTGTCTGGATATCCAGGGCTAACTACCAGTTTAAAATTCTTGACAAGGTTTTGGTCCTATCAACCTACACAAACCACTTGGACCAAAATCAGTTTTTTTTTTTTTTAAAGCATGAATTCAGTTAAGTAAGCATATTTTGTTCCACAAGACATCAAATACCTGATTTAAGGCTTCTTTCATCCGTTTGCGGCATTGGTGTGCAGATGGCCTTAAACTTTTGATTTCCTCTTTAGTAGCTAATGGTTTTGTTTTCATTAACTGCTCTCTGTGTTCAAGAACTGTACATTTTTCTTGGAATTTGCAAATAGTATGAGCAATTTAAATTATACAGAGGTACAGATACCATAAATAATAGCAGCTTTGAAATTGCATGATTAGTACATTTAAAAGAGAAATATGGAACAAAAAACTTTTTTACCATATTCTTCTTCCTCTCTAGGAATGTTCTGGATCATTTACTTCTCAAGCCCATAAATCAAAGCCATCTCTTAAATTCAGGATTAATAGTCCATAATGAAAGGACTGGGATTTTTGTGAATGCAGTCATTTTAATTGCTTAATCTGTTTGTACTCCTCCATAGGGAATCATGATATTTTCAAATACTGAGCTTTTGAAAAAAGTTCCCAAGTAATTAATTGGGCTACTTTAATCTGTGAATGGCTACTACATTATTTAATGTTTGAAGTATATTGCAACTCTTTAGTCTTGGTAGATCAGAATTTCCAGTTTTTTAAATAAGAGAAAAAAGGAGATCAAATTTCTTATTGGATAGTGAAAAGTACACAGCAGTTTTGATTGGCCCTAAATATACTATCTCCCTGCATATTTACCATAAAGACACAATGGTATGGACTATGTAGCTGCATCCTCAAAATACACTGGTTGCATTTCACTATGACATACCCTTCCTTATTACATGTACTAGTATTCTAGGGTCACTATAACAAAGCCATAAACTGGGTAGCTTAAATCAGTAGAAATTTATGTATGTATGTTTATTTTTTGTTTGTTTATAAGCCAAAGGGCTTATGTACTCACCAAAGAGAAACCAAGGGATAAAGGAGAGGGAAGGGACCAGCAGGTGGCATGGTGGTTAAGGGTGCTGAACTCCCACATGGTCAACTATGGTTTGAGTCCCAGACCTGGTGGCTTGCTTTCTCACTTACTTTCTCTCTCTCTCTCTCTCTCTCTCTCTCTCTCTCTCTCTCTCCCCGCCTTTCTAGTCAAATTAAAATAAATAAAGAAAGAAGAGGGGAAAAGCACCCTCTAACTCCAATAGGGCATGGTCATATCATAACACCCTCTCCTCCATTTCTCCATCCTGTTGGGATTCTGAGTACATGTGCACATGCACCCAGTGTGTTTTTCAAACTTCTGGGACTGGAATTTGAACCACACAGTTGGCCAGTGGAATCTGGATCCCTTTGCTACTAGGCTCAGCAGAAATTTATTGTATCACAATTCCAGAGACTAGAAGTCTGAAATCAGTGTATCAGTAACGTTGATTCTTTCTGGAGAAACGAAGTGAGAATCTGTTCCATGTCTTTCTCCTCACTCTGACAGGTGCTGGTTATCCTTGATGTCTCATGGCTTATTGATGTACCATTCCAGTCTCCATCTCTCTGTTCTCATGACACTCTCTCTCTCTGTGTCTCTGTCTCTAAATTTTCCTCTTCTTATAAGGTTACCAACCATTAGATGACAGGGTTTATCTTAATCCCGTATTGCCTCTTTCTAACTTTGCAAAGGCTCTATTTTTGAATAAAATCACATTTACAGATACCAGTGTGAGGTACATGGCTTTTGTGAGAACACAACTCAACCCACAACACCAAACCCACTGGCACTGAGGTAGTAAACATTTGGATAAGAAATAAAATCTTCAGTCCCAAAGTAACAAGTCTGTTGTATTAAAATATGAACATGTGGAAACCTGGACATTTGAGTTTCAGAATCTTTGGAGGCTCCTGAAAACATCCACTGTTAGTAAACGTGTAGGAAGGTCTCATGCATATCTTTTTTTAATAAAAATTGAGAATATTTTATATATATTATTTTTTCTCTTTTTAAAATTTATAATTATAGATCTTTCCAGTGTACAACATGGTTTTTCCCAGCATGAATACAGTGTGTATCAGTCAAGTCAAAGACAGTACCACATATGTTATCATCAGCAGAGAGTTTTTAATTTTTTTTGTCTATTAAATATGTTGTTTGTTTTTTCATGATCCCCTCCCTCTTACCCACTATCACCCACTCCCTACTACCCACCTCCTCCTATGTTGTCTCCTGTATCTACCGTTACCTTCCCTGCCATTATGCCTTCCAATCTTTCATTTTCTGCTAGAGCATAGACATTTGGTATATACTGAGTGGGGACATACAATGCCTATTTTTCTTAGTCTGATTTGCTTTGCTTAGCATTAAATTTTCCCTATTTGTCCACTTCGTAGCAAATTTCAGGATCTCATTGAATTTTTAAGGTTGAGTAATATTTCATAGAGTACGTATGCCACATTTTTTCCATCTACTCATCTGTTCTTGGACATTTGAGTTGATTCCATATCTTAGCAATTTTGAATAATGCTGCAATAAACATGGATGTGCAAGTGTTTTTCTGACTGAGGATTTTCCTATCTGGGTATATACCTAAGAGTGGAATTAGTGGGTCATATGGTAGCTCTATTTGTAAGTTTCTGAGGAACTTCTATATTGCTCTCCACAGAGGTTGTACAGACTTACATTCCCACTAACAGCGTAAGAGGGTTCCCTTTTAACCTCTGCCTAACCAGTACTTACATTATTTTTAGAATCTTAGCCATTCTGACTGGGATTAAATGGTATCTCATTTTGATTTTTGATTTGCATTTCCCTTATAGTAAGAGATGTTGAGCATTTTCTCATATGCTTTTTAGGTGTTTGTATGTCTTCCTTGGAGAGTTATCTGTTCAGCTCATTTGTCCATCTTTTAATTAGATTGATTATTGTTTTTAAGGTAAAATGCTTGCATTCCCTGTATATTCTGACTATTAGTCCCTTATCTGAAACATTGTTTCCAAATATGTTCTCCCATTCTGAGGGTTGTCTCCTCACTCTAATTATTATTTATCATGTACATCTTAAAAGGGAACTCATATAAAAGTAGGCTGTGGCCTCAGTGTGAACCTACATATCTAGTTTACCAAGTCCAAGAGAGGGAATCCCTGCATATATTTGAAACCTCTTTCAAAGTAGGGCTTCATTTATAGTACTGTTTCCTCTTCATCTTAGGATGTATTCATTTTAGCCGTCTCCCTTGACAGAAATATTTCCTTATCACCTAGAAAATTCTGAGATCTTGATATGTTTATAGAGTTTGTATTTATGGTGCAATATTAGTTTATATATCAGAAAAAAAAATGGAACATAATCTTTCATTATAATACAACAGTGAAGAGACCAAAATCTGGTCATTATAATCTTAAGGATATATGTACAAATCACAAAAGTAGTATAGTAAACAAGTGCCATTTCAAGAGTTTTGTTCCTTTCTTACCTCAGCCCAAAAAGTGATAGAAAAAGGGGTATTTTTAGAAATAGAGCAAAATAATTGATATCCATTTATTGTTTTCCTGTAAGTAGACTACAGATAGTTAAAAATTGAATTTGTAGATTCTTATCATATACATATTATGCCACCAAGATTCCTTTTAGTCTAGGCATATGATGCAACCTCTGTCCTCCATCTAGCACTGAAGACATGACAGTGAAGATGCCATGTCTAATCAGTGTAGATGATAGGCAGTTCAGACAACAGATGATCAAAAAGTACTTAATAAGGGGACCAGCAGTTAGCATAATGGCTATGTTGCTGGACTCCCACGTAGTCGACCGCAGTTCGAGTCCCGGACCCAGTGGCTTAAACTCACGCTGGGCACGTGTGCGTGCCCAAGATCCCAAGAGGAGAATGGAGGAGAAGAGATTGCGGCATGACCATCCCCCCTGGGGGGTGATTTCTTGCTTTCTGTCTCTCTGTCTGTCTGGCGAGCACACGCGCCCTATAGCAAAAACCTCTCCAAAAAAAAGAAAAAAAAAAGTACTTAATAAGTCAATATAATGTTATAATCCAGCACATAAAAGTGTAGTACTCACTTCCATTATTCTTATGTCCTTAGTACTGGTGTGGTGATGTAAGATGGTTTAGGCTTTGTTCGATCTAGAGCCATAAAATAAACTCCAACTTTCCTTCCCTTTCCTGAGGATGATCCTTCCTGTGTTCATAAGCGTAACCTCTACTAATGTACACTAATTTTCATAAATCTTGAGTAAGACTTTATACAAATAGATAATGTAAGCAAAGGACCACTATATTTAACTCATTCAACAAAGAGTTATCAAGTGCTGATGACCTACCAGGCACTATTCTAAACAATAGGGATATAATGGTTTCTTTTCTCATGGCAATTACTCTGCAGCAGGAGAAAAAAAGGTTAAGCAAATTAACTTACTATTTTACATAAATGAACAAAATGAAAAATGATTATGTGTTACAAATGGTAAGAAGAGGGAACATCTATTAGATTTTTAATGGGTAGAGATGCATGGTTTCAGCAAGTTCAGAAGCTAAAATTTAAAGGGTGAGAAAGAGGTACCATGTGAAAAAGAAGTATGTTTCATGAAGAAGGAATGCAGAGAAGGAATCCAGAAATGGCATCAGAGAGATAAGGAACCTCATAAGAGGTCCAAAGAAGTGTCATGATGCAACTTAAACACACACACACACACAAATACATTTAGGTTTTTGCCATAGAGCATGTGTACCCACTGGAGAGGGACAGAGAGAAGGAAAGCGAGAAATCACCCCTTCAGGGGGACAGCCAAGCTTTAATTCTTTCTCCTCTCAGGATTTTGGGCACACATGCACACACACCAAACATGGTTTTCAAGCCACTGGGTCTGGAAACTTGAACCATGGTCAACCATGTGGGAATCCAGAGTCTTAACCACTTCTCTACCTGCTGGTCCCTACATTTACATTTTCTAACTTTTTTTATTTTGAAATATTTTTTGATTTACAGAAATGTGACAGAAATAGCACAGAGTTTACTGAATACCCTTCCATCCAGACTTTTTTAATGAGGATCATAGTTAAAAAGATATCACCATACTTTAGGCAAGAGATAAAGGCAACTCAGACTAAGGTGGTAATGAATTTGGAAGAAAATGGTTATTTGAGATGAAGTAAAATTAATAGCACTTCCCTGAAATTAACCTGCTATATCTCAGATAATGTGTTAAAGCTGGAAATATAGTAGTGAACAAAAGAGACATGGTTCCTATCTTCAAGAAGCTTGCATTTTGGCAGATATGTTAATGTACTGGATATGAATAGGTGAGAAAGAGGGTAGATATAATCAAAGTTTTTCAGGTCACTGAGTAACTAAGTAGAGATGTCATTTACTGAAGTATTTCAATGGCCTATTACTCTATAAAACTCCTTCCATGACTTTAATAGCTTAAAAGAAAAAGGAATTATTATTTCCCATGGTGCTATGGTCACTTGGATTTTCTTTTGCTGGACATGATTTCAATTGTGGTCACTCATGTGGTTTTATTTAGTTGAAAACTTGGCTGGGTCTGGAACACACATCGTGGCTTCACTCACATTTCTGAGGCCTTGCTGTTGACCTTTGACAGAAACACCTAATTTTTTTCTCCATGTGGCTTTTCTCTCTCCACATAATAAATATTTTATTATTCACTCTTCTAGTAGAGGTCAGACTATTTGAGCTAGGGAGCTTTTAAGACAGCTTCTGGTCCAACCACATTATTTTTCCCATGAGGAAACTCAAGCCCCAAAAGAAAAAAGTGACGTATTTAAGGTCATACAATTAGTTAGTATATGGTTTCCCAGGTAGACCCAGCAAGTGCTTTTAATACCATCTTCCTGCTCTCTTTGTATAACAAAATGTAATCTGTTATTGAACTTTTCTTTCTTTATTTTTAACATTTTTAAGCTAACATTTGAATGAAATGTTCCTTGTTTCCAGGGAACCTCACTGGTTTCTGGTGCCCATGGAAGAATAGCTAACAGAGCACCATCTTAGGAAACCAAGAAAGAAATTGGACTCCAGCTATGTTTTATTTCTAGTGTCTGTTTCCCAAATGGATTCATGTGCCATTTTATGTTGTTCTTACTCTGTCTGTCAAGAAAATGAGTTATTTGAATTTGAATGCCTCATATATTCTGTAAATTACAAATAGCAACATTCGGCTCTACTATTTTGACCTTTTCAACAATGTATAATTTTCAGGGTATGCCATTGCACATCTTCTCTTGTTTACAGCCTCAGTGAACTGTGGAAAAGAGGTGGAATGGCCATCAAATCAAAATGTACAATACTGAGAAGGTCAAAATAATATATCATGAGTCTATTTTTCAAACAAGGATTAAAATCAGGATAAATCTGTCTTTTTATGCCCTTTCCCCTCCTATCATACATACACAGGAAAATCTGATTTACAAGACTGTGAATGTGATGACGATGGTATGGAGAGAAGAAATGAACAATATAATGACTGAAGTTGCACTAACTGTTTACTTCATTTTGAAAAAGAATTGTAGTATGTACAGACAGGCAGACTCTAGATCCATTTCATAAATGGATTTGATAGTGTTACATTTATCAACACTAGTCTCAAAGCATTCTTGGGAATCTCCAGTTATCTCAATTTTCCAAAATTTAATTACAAATTTAACTTTAATTTATTTATTATTAATACTAAAAGAACACTTAGAACATACCTAGGAGAGGTACAGGTTATGTCCAGAAATCAAAATAATGATAGTGTTGGGACTTTTCAAAAGTTAAAAAGCATTGTCTATTTCAGTGGCATTCCCCATTTAGTAGTAAAACCATGTCTCCAAAAGCAATCTAAAGCCAAATCCCAATATGAAAACATATTAAGGAGAAGCAGCTTTAGTGAAGGAAATTATCCTTAAAGAGGTCTCAAACCCATTAGGCCCCAGCCACTGTCACAGAGCCCATAGGGCTCTGTAGAGTGACTTTTGAAAATCTCTGTTCTATTGCAGTGTACAGCTTTCTGAAAGAACAATGGACACTCTGTAAAG
Organism: Tupaia belangeri chinensis; assembly: GCF_000334495.1. Lineage (NCBI taxonomy): Eukaryota > Metazoa > Chordata > Mammalia > Scandentia > Tupaiidae > Tupaia > Tupaia belangeri. Next base: position 989,317 of record NW_006206561.1, read on the forward strand.
TGAATTTTCATTATTTTGTCCCAAGGAAGAATGATACCCAGAAGCTCCCGGAATGTAAGAATTATTTTTCATTCCTTTTGGACACTGTATAGCAACTTCTACAGGGTTAGGCCCACAGTTAGATTCTATTCAACACCTGGGAGTCCTTATAAGCTTTACCCTTCAACATTGAGATCCTTTTCAGAGATCATATTGCTAAGACTAGCATAAATAAATATTTTGTTTTGTTTTGTTTTAGTTTTTTGCCATAGGGTGTATGCACCTACAGGAGTGTTACAGGAAAAGAGAGAAGAAAAGTGAAAAATTACCTCTGTGTGGGGGAAAGGGGATGCCATGCAGTAATCCCCTCTCTTCCATTTTTTCTCTCAGGATTTTGGGTATATACTCACATATGCCTGGCATGATTTCCAAGCTACCAGGTCCAGGACTTGAGCTGTAGTTAGCCATGTGGGAGTTCAGCACCTTACCCACCACACCACCTTCTGGCCTTAGTAACCAGTTTTTGAAACAGTAACCAAGACTAATGGCAGCTGTAAGCAATAGCTGTATGACTGGATTATTCACATCATTTAGCTTTAATCATCAAATCCACTGTCTTTTATCAAAATGAATGCCTAAATATGTTTGAATTTCACATTGCCTCCTTACTACTACTTGCATGTTGTAAGGTTTATATTGAGTAGTTGATATTTTTTCAGCTCTAAAAAAAATTTCCTCAGTAGATTTTCTTAGGCTTCTGCCGATGGAAAGAACAGTGGTGGGACCACTCACAAAAGGTCCCTCAGCCGGGCGCGTGTGCGTGCGTGCCCAAGATCCCGAGAGGAGAATGGAGGAGGAGGGGTTTTTTCTTTTTTCTTTTCTTTTCTTTCTTTTCTTTTTTTTTTTTTTGAGAGGATTTGCTATAGGGTACGTGTGCTCACCAAAAAAACAGAGAGAGACAGAGAGACAGAAAGTGAGAAATCACACCCCAGGGGGATGGCCACGCCGCAATCCCTTCTCCTCCATTCACCTCTTGGGATCTTGGGCATGCAGGCACACATGCCCGGCATGAGTTTAAGCCACTGGGTCCAAGACTCGAACCGCATTCGACTACATGAGAGTCCAGTGACATAGCCATTACGCTAACTGCTGGTCCCAAATGTTTTTCTTTATTGGTGATTTCTGTAAAGGGAGAAATGTGAAATTTCCCATTACTTCTTCCTATATCCTTATTTATTAAGTACCAATTCTTACAGGTTTATTCTAAAAGCAGTAGAGGTAAATACTGACTGGTAAACTACCAATTAAATCACAGAATCACAGACCAATAATTAGAAAATTACATTCTTTAAAGCAAAGAACAGATCTCTAAGTATCAGGAGACAAGAGATATGGTCTCTGCTGTATCAAAAAGATGCTTGGTGGTTCTGACTAATAATTCACCTCTGTAACTCAGCTTTTTCTTTCTAATACATAAAACAAAGATTTACTCATTGATTTTATAGATGTTTATTGAGCACTTACTATGTGTAAGGCATAATTCTAGGCATTAAAGATATAGCACAAAACAAGATTGACAAAGTTATCTGCCTTTGTGAAGCTTATATTTTAGTTGAAGAAAGAGACGATTACTGGGTAAGCAAACAAATATGTAAAATGTTCACAGATTCTGATAGGGGTCTATGAAGACAAAGAACAAGATGATATGATAGAAAATCACTGGAGGAAGCTACTTTATATGGGATGAAGCCACATTTAAGAGGTTACATTTAGGCTGAGAACTGAAAAGTAGAAATGAGTCCATCATGGAAGAAACCTCTAGGGATTTATGAACAAAAGCTAGTCTTCCATTAGTGAGCAGGAGAATTACAGATTAGGACTGTGGTCATAAACTGGATATAAGATTATTGGTCTCTGTAACAACTGGGCTCTTAGTGGTGTCCTTAGGATAACAGAAATATACAACTTCTTCTCATGAGTGAACCTGTTTTAAAATATATAATTCATGTTTAATTTTATAAGGTAAAAGAAGTAAGAACATGTGTACATGTGTATGTTAGGTCCTTCACACTGCTAGTGAGCAGTAGGCAAGTAACTAGTGAAAGATATTTCAAGGCTGTGGTGCAGCAGTAGTATTTCAGGCTCTGTGGTGCAGCAATAGTATATTGCTCAAGAAAAGTTGGATCCCATGTGGTGACTGTGGTTTGAATCCTTGGCCTAGTCTGCGTGAAGTATGCCAGGCATGTGTACAAATGCCAGGCATCCAAGAGGCTGGAGGACTGGAGGGGAGGGATTACAACATAGCCAGACCCTGAAATGTATGCTCCTTTCTCTCTCTCTCTCTCTTTATCCCTCTCTCTCGCTCTCTCTCTTTCTCTCTTCCCGTTTCTCTCTTACTCTGATGTTTATGTACACATGTTCTGTCATGAATAAAGAAAGCAATTTTTTTTATTTCAAAGGAGAAGTTCAATGATTGTAGTCACAGAATAGACAAATTGGACTAGTATTCAGTTGACCTTATTAAAACTTGTTTCTAAAAGCAAATGTAAGTAGGTGCCAAAAAGCCTTATGGTAGAGTTTTCCTCTAACCAGCAAGATAAATATAGAAACAAGAGTTTTGTAATCATTTAAGTTCAGTAAAGGACTTACACCCTCTCCCCACCTAGGATATTTATCATCAGTATTAGTCCGTTCGAGTCTCTATAGTATCATGTAATGAAGAAACCTGTGGAACTTTGTTTAATTCATTATTTCTTAAACATATTCACTATGGAGTACTTTGTGTGGGAATGTTTATATGTGTGTGTGTGTGTGTGTGTGTGTGTGTGTGTGCATGCACACACATGCTTGTGTCTTTGTACGTGATTTCAGAAAAGAGCAAAGTTCAGTGGTCATGTCAAGATAACTATTTTCTGCTGAATCAGTTTTGTAGCTCTAGGTTCACAAAGACATCATGAGTGTGAATGATGTCTGTTTTTACTCATTTTGCTTCAGCAGCAAGTATTCCTGGGTCCTAATTCTTGAAATCCAGTAGGAATTTCCTAGGGAAACTTTCTAATAAGCTATTTTGTACTGTCCTATATATACAAAAAGAACTCTGTTGACCGATCCTCCACAGGACAGGTGCTTTGAGTTTGTTTTGTTTTGTTTTCTAGCCATGAAGAATTTTCCTTGAACCAGGCATCCACTGAAATGTGTCCCCTCCATAATAAATAGCCGGCATTTCATTGGTCAGTGATAGTGACTAGGATAGTGACTATGTGCATAGACTAGAGAAAAGCTGATTGGCCTTTATAACACATGGACCGGTGAATTTTGTCTCACTAGTAGCCACATAAACTGACAAGAAAAAAAATATTTTTCTACTTTGCTTTGAAGAATGATCATCTTAGCACCTTTTCTGTAGCACAGTATTGAGCAAGAGGCTTTCTCTCCCTTATATTAAACCTCCATCTTGAAATAAACATCCAAGTGAATGAGACTCGGTTAACATCCCACACTCAACTGAATGTTTCACAAAGAAAATATTTTGTAATTTTTGTCACTGAACTCCTATTATTTATATATGGCACTATGTATGACATATATATTTTTTCTCAAGTGGTTGGCTTCTTAAGTAACAGTGAACGGAAGAACTAAAAATGTTAGTGATACCAAATTTAAAATACTATGTATGATACAAATACATAACTACACTAATTTAAAACTTGAATTTTTTCTCCCTAATTTCAGGGCTACCATATGGCATTTCTGGGTGAAAATTTGTCACAACAGCTTTTGTTTTCATGAGTTATTAATTTGTTTCAATGGATACTTTCTAAATCACTCACACTACCATATTCAGGACTTGACAGTTTGGGTTTTGATCACTTATATGCAGAAAGAAAATATTAGCTGTAAGTCTACTCCTTGCCAGAAGCATTAGCTTAACACCTTTCTAAGTCCTCTGCCCTCATTTTATTTAATTGAAGTATTATTCGGTTTTATAAAAATTCTTTGTCTTTTTTTTATAGCATTTGTTGGGTGTTCTTTCAAGAATTCATGAAAATTTAAGAAGAAAAGGAACAAAGATATCTGACTTTTCTCTTGACAGTAACAGGTGATTTTGGAATTAAGTAGGGGGCAACAGAACATCTGGCAGGTGTGTAAAAAGTTATTTCCCCCCCACCCCTAGCTATCACTAGCTAGAAATCAGCAATTTTTAAAAGCTTAAGCTAACTTTGTCAAATGTAATTCACATGCTTTAACAAATCATATAAAATAATAACAGAATACATAAGGCTGGTGTTGACTAAATGTAAGTGTGTGTTTACAGAAATGTGACAAGTCAAAAACAACCTGGTTTTACTAAATGTCAATTTATTATCCATAGGTATTACTTAAGAGTTTGGTGTGTGGCTAATTTTCTATATTCAAGCTTTGGCTAACCAACCAAAGACCCTCTTACTAGATAACACTGTGACAAAGTTCCTCTCCCAGTTTGGGATTTATAAGCAATATGCATTGAAATCCAAATTCTGAATTTCTTTAGTACAGGAGAAGCAGCATGAGTCAGTGTAATCTGGACACAGGTGTGGCATTCAGAGACTTCTTCTCTCTAACCCTGCTGAATATTCAGCAAGTTGCCATATCCTACTGTGCCTTAATTTATCCATTTACCCTATGGGGGAAATAATACCTGGTAGGATATAGTAAAAATAAAATGCAAAAACAAAAACAAAAAAACATTTATGTGGTGAAAAACTTTGAAACAGACACATCAAAAGCCCAAAGCTGTAGAGTATTGCTATAAATTATCCTTACGAGGATGGCTCCATGTCCTCATGAGTAAGGTAACCAAATCCCACATAGTCAACCACATGATTCAAGTTCTAGCCCTGGCAGCTTGCAAAACATGCCAGAAACGTGTGTGTGTGTGTGTGTGTGTGTGTGTGTGTGTGTGTGTGTGTGTGTATGTGTATGTGTATGTGTTCCCCAAATCTCAACCAGATGAAGAAATGGAGAAGGCATTAAGCTGTGGCCCAGCCCCATTGAAGAGTGCTTTCTCCAGTTCTTTCTCTTTGTATCTCTGGAGAGTGCACATGTCCTCTGGCAATTAAACAAACAAACATTACATTATAACCCACAATACTAACTATACCTAAGGTATATGGGCAGAAATCCCCCAGAGATATACAAGGCAACCCAAGAAGCAAAAAGTGGGCAATAAAAGGAGGTTCCTGAGGAGAAACTACTGTGACCCAGTGAAATAAGGAAAGCAGCAACAGGAAGTGAAGGCTTATGAGAGGTTTTGTTTTACACTTCCTCTTAACCTTGTTCTTAAGTACCAGCACCAGTAAACCACTCTAAACTAAAGTTCTGCTGTCTTTAATTTGTTTAAAACATTAACCTTTGTCAGCCTCCAGGGAAGCTCCTGCTAGAGCAGGTCAATTGAATCAGAGTTGAGGAGTCAGGAAGGGGAGAGGGAGGACAGAGAATAGGAATGGAGGTAGTACATGAGAGCTCTGTAAATAGTCTTAACTCTGTGAAGATGTTAGGAAGAAAATAAATGCTAATGATAATAACAAAGGATTACTACTGGCCTCTGATCACAGAGTTTCTTTAATTTGCAGGTATCTATGAGTTTGTAGCCATTTCCTCCTTCACCATTCCTGGAAAGTCAGAGAGGAAGTATGTTCATTGATTACAATATCCATTTAGGCGGAGACAATCACAGACCAAGATTTTTCTGACAAGGTCAGGACACACAAATCCTATGGTGTTTTGTTTTATTAGTTAGTTTTTTGTCTCCTTTAAAAAATTATCATCACCATTATTATTTTTTATATATTAAATCACTATATATCATTAGAGGTTACAAAATGAATTTTCTCAGCATGAACACACTATTAGTCCAGTAAAAGACATCCTTATACACATTATCATCAATATTGAGTCTTATAGTTCATAACCATTTGACAATCTCAGATCATTTTGAGAATCTCATGAAACTGCAGAAAGTGTTGAAAATGATCTACGTGGTAACATCCCTGATTAGATTGTCACATATTGCATGTATACTTTAAAAAAGCCATATAGTAGGGACCAGCAGTTAGTGTAATGGCTATGTCACTAGACTCCCATGTAGTCGACCGCGGTTCGAGTCCTGGACCCAGCAACTAAACTCACTCCAGGCGTGTGTGCGTGCATACCCAAGATCCCGAGAGGAGAATGGAGGAGAAGGGATTGCGGTGTGGCTATCCCCCCTGGAAGGGGGGTGATTTCTTGCTTTCTGTCTCTGTCTCTCTCTGTCTTTGTGGCGAGCGCACGTACTCTATAACAGAAACCTTACAAAGGGCTTTCCCAGTAAATGAAAGTATAATAAAATGTTAAGTTGGGTTTTTCAATATGTACATTGTAGTCAATACTGCCTACTCTGGTTACAGGGTAATCAGCAAAGAAGTTACCAAGAATAAGTCAAGTATGCCTTTTCGATGGGGTAGTCCTTCTGACTTTCCTTTCAGGTAACAGCTTTCTCTGAGAAAGGGAGAACACTGTTCACCCATAAACTCTTATGGGGTTGCTTCACCTCTGGAATGGTCTCTCTACACTTTCTTTAATAAACTTGCTTTCATTGTCCCTCAAATACAAAAACAAACAAAATACAAAAAAACACAATACAAACAAAATAAGACATTCAAAGGCACGGCTTTCTCTGTATGAAACAAAAAAAATTAAAAATTATTAAGATTGCATACTTATTTACATTGAATTTCAAATAGGAAGTCTCAAATATTTGATATTTTCCCTTGAAGACTGTAACATATACTTACATGTAAATATGCTGTCTTTAAATAAAGTTTCTCACAAAAGGGAAAAAAATGAAAATAAGTAAAAAATAGAATAAGATAAAAAGAAGAAGAAAATGAACTGTGAGAAAATCATGCCTAGAAACTGATAATGCATATAATTTGAGGAGATTTGTGGTATCTTGGACCCTATGTTTAAAACCTCTGTTTATCTTTGCATTACTCTCACATATTCTTATATCATTTCTGGCCAGTTTTACCATTGAGGAGGAAGGTCAGTGACTATATTAGAATGCTTTCTGATCTCAATACTTAGGCTTAAAAAATGTGATCAATTGTCAGGTCAGGATTTGGCAATATGGTGTATAATGAAAATGCAACAGATGTTAAGTGTTAGTAGCTCACTGGAGGTTGAGGTGGTCAGAGAATCTTCAGTGAATCCCAAAGACCTGAGTTGGGTTTGGAGCATTGGAATATGGAAGATGAGAGTTGCTGAGGTTATTATATAAGACCATCTTGACTAGGCTGAGGCACTAGTTGGAGAAGTGATTGGAAAGAAACCAGGAACTCAAAACCAAGAAGAGTGGAGGGTGTGGAACAACTCTGACCTGAATCCCTTGACATCTGCCTTGTGGCTTGGCATTGGGGAAGAGGAACTGGATTGTGTGATAAACGTTAATGATAAAATACCATATATTCCATCAAGAAGATCACCTTTATCTTTGTGACATGCTTTAGTATATGTGACAAGGACAAATTCAGGGGGATGTGCTTGGATTCACAGAAAATCTATTCCTAGAGAAGCTGAGTGGTTGGCAATAGGGTTTAGAAGTTTGTAAGGTACAAGAATGTGTTTCTGAGAGAAGATCAAAGCCAACAAGTCAGAAGAAGAAGGGGGAAATGGATATGAATAAATAATATGCAAGCTACAATATTTTCTTTTAAATGTGTGAGTGAGGGTCTGGGGACAGCTGGTTCCTGTGTTTTTCCCCTGCCAGACCATGTTTTCACTGAGTGAATGTTGCTTACTTTGACAGCAAATAACCAACCCTTCACAGTAGTGATCTGGCAAAAAGGAACTTCATTCCTTTTACACTGGGTAGGAATTTTTCATTTAATCCATCATTTCTGAACTTCCTGCATTTTTTTTCAAAAGTTACAGTGTTATTCAGGGTTGCTTTTGACAACAGTCCCAGAACAAAGGGGAGACTTAGCCCATGATGACAAGATGGCACGGCATCTGGCAAAAGAGTCAGGAATCATTCAGGTGTTGGGTATCTAGGATGTCAAACACCTGGATGCAACCAAAGACTTTTAGGGGGCAGTGAAAGCACCTGCTTAGGAATTGTTTAGTTGATATTTTTACTTTGTGTATGTATTTATTGTGCAGGTCACATCCCTAGTAGAGGAAAAGCTTTTGGAGGACAGAATCTATTCTCCAATACAACAATTAGAATGCTATGCATATAAGACACAGTAAATAAATGCAAGACTGGATAGTGGTATTTAAGACAGATTTTGGAACAATCATTTTTGTTGTTGTTGTTCACCAAATAACATTTTTAGTATCTACTGTGTGCAAGGCATATGCCTGGGGGTATAGAAATAAAATGCATAGGCCATTACTACAAGGAGCTCACATCCCAGTAGATATGGACAAGTAAATAAATAGAGTATGCCATGAATAGTGGTTTGCTAAAGATGTGCAGACTTCTAAAATATTTCAGAAGAGCTGTACCTAAAGCATATTGCAAGGTGGAATAGAAGTCAAAGCAGAGAGTAGTCTTGGTATAACTAGTTAAGAAAGTATTCATAGAAAACTCAAAATCAGGCTTCAGATTTTAAATCTGGGTTCTTTCAGCTAGACAGAAGAATATTTTGTGTAAGATTATAGAAATCAAAAGACAAGATTGTTTATTTTTTTCTTCTGAGAGACAGTCTGAGATACAAAGAGTACCCCCAATGGGGTCTTTGTAACCTGATCCACATCCTCCCCAACCCCCAGTTTTAGTCAACCTGAACCATAAACATGTGTACCCAGTGTGCTCAGGGAGGTCCTGTGTTGTGAACCTAGAACTTTTCCCATGTGGGTCCATTTATATTACTTTTTTTGCCATCACCTGGCTCAAGGAGTGTTTTTGAAAAGTAATGTTAAGGCAGTAATTGAGTAGGCATTATTTATTTCTTTACTGACTCCAAGGTACTATACTAAATGCTAGAGATGAGTTAAGTAATTAATATGAAATATACACAGATCATTCTCTCAAGAAACTCATGTCTAATGTGAGCAGAAAAGCGAAACATACAAATAATAATCAGATACAGTACTATAAACATAGTGGTAAAGTTTCTCTCTAACTCCAAATTTATGTGTGCAGCTCTTTACTGTTTCAGCCTGGTGGTCCTGTTAGTACCTGTAGTTCAAATACAATTAAAATTCCCACTGATAGCGCTCAAGACCTTCCCTAAAATTGCAGTAAACATTCCCACTAATTCATACATGTATTCATTTACTCTATAATGCCCGCTTAAATGGTTGCTCTTTCTTGCACGTGCTCTTGTCATTTTCCACAATGCATTATTTTTTTATTCCATTTCCTTCACTGGAAGTTTTATTTCCCTACCATTTCTGCATATTCTAGTCCTATACCAGATTTTAAAGCCTCAAAAGTCGAGAAATTTCTGATTCCAAATCTATTTTTCTTTAAAAAGATACCCTGGAAGTGACTGCTGCTTTATTTAAGCTTTCTTTCTTTCTTTCTTTCTTTCTTTCTTTCTTTCTTTCTTTCTTTCTTTCTTTCTTTCTTTCTTTCATTCATTCATTCTTTTATTTATTTATTTTTTCAGAGAGGTTTTTGCAACAGGGCACATGCACTCTCCAGAAATACAGAAAGACAGAGAGAGACAGAGAGACAGAAAGCAAGAAATCACCTCCCAGGAGGGATGGCTACACCGCAATCCCTTCTCCTCCATTCTCCTCTTGGAATCTTGGGCATGCACGCACATGCACCTGGTGTGAGTTTAAGCCACCAGGTCTGGGACTCAAACTGTGGTCAACTACATGAGAGTCCAGCGACATAGCTATTACACCATCTGCTGGTCCCAGCTTTATTAAAGCTTTCATAACATTTTATTTGTTCTCTCATACTAGAAAGAGAGATCTGCGTATCATTCATGCAGAGATAACAACTGAAGCCTTACTAAGATAAAAATGCTAATATGAAAGGCATAGAGAAATAATGGAAGACTATCCAAGTCAGAGGCTAGGGAAACACACCTAAGAGAGATTGAGGAAAAAAGGAGTCAGGAAAGAGGAAAGATAAGAGTCAAAGAACTGAGAGAGAAGAGAAAGGGATGTTTAACAATGTTGAATAAGGCAGAAAGATCAAGAAAGAGGAATGTATAAATAATAAATATCCATTAACTAAATGAAAGAATGAACAAATGCAAGAAGGAACTGGGGCTGCACATGGGATGGTGGTTAAGTTTGACAGGGTTATATCTGAATCCATTTACAATTTTTTACTGGTTACTAAGGACTTGAAATATGTCACTAGCAAATGGTAACCTGGTTACCTGGTTACTGGTTCAGTCTCAGACTACGTGGCTTGAAAATCACACTGGATGCCTATGTGTATCTCCAAAATACCTGGAGAAGAATGGAGGAGAAGTGATTGTGATGTGGGCATCTCCCCTGGGCCCCTGTGGGGGTGATTTCTCACTTTCAGTCTCTCTGTCTCTCTCTAGTGAGCACAAGCACCCTAGGGCAGAAACTCCCTCCCCCCCCAAAAAAAAAGGAATTAATGGAGAGGCCACTAGATGTGTCTTTGGTGGGTAAAGAATATTTATATGGGGAAATTATGAGGGGAAGAAAAAGATAGAGAATTGGAATCTGGAAAATATGGGCTGGACTCCTGGGTCTTCTACTGTGTAATCTTAAGCAAAGTTACTTCTATGAAACTATTTCCCCATCTCCAAAAATGAGAAAAATAACTACCTCCCTCCTTCATGTACATCCCAGGGTAACTGTACAGATTTAATGAGAATATAGCAAAAGAACCCAGCAAAAATAAAATGCTGTGTAATTGTAAGATGGTATAATTAGTATCACTTATAGTACTCCATAAATGATAAAACATTCAATTGTCAGCCCAGAGAAATATTAGTAACAATGAGTTTGCAAACTCCAGTTTACAGTCATTATGACTTGTGTGTCTGCTGAAGCTCACTACCAGGTATTGCATGCATTAGATTTTATTTTCAGCTAGGATCAGGTTAGAGAGCTGTGTAGTATATTGTGCTTTAGAAAATCAATTTTTCCATTTATTAAAAGAAAGGAGAGTTATCTTCTATGAGTTTTTGTAGAATTATGTAGCTCTACCCAACACTACTTGAAATTATAGTCACAGGACCAATGTGTTTCACATGAGTAGTTCTCAGCCTACAGGTTACCATTTACTAGTGGCATATTTCAAGTCCTCGGTTACCAGTAAAAAATTGTAAATTGATTCAGACATAACCCTGTCATAATATTGCCTATGTACTACATTTTAATCTGAATTTTTGAATGAGACAGAAAAACTAGTATGCTACGAATTGTTTAGTCTACAACCTTCTACATCTATGCTACAACCTGAGCACTTGTATACCTTTCACAATGAGTTCCCTGGTAGAAAAATAGATTAAGAATCAACTATATTTTCAGATCATCTAGTCATACTCTTTCATTGACAAGTCAGAAAAGTAAAGGCACAGAAAAGGTGGAGAAATTTACCCAAGAACATACATAGAAGCAGGGTCCGAATTGGAATACAGATTTTTCTCATCTTAGTTTCCAATACAGTGGCCTTTTTCAAAGTGTATGAATATGCAAGGTGCTACCTATGCACACTCAGGCATGTGAACACACATTCATGTGCACATCTAAATGTATATGTGGGTAAATGGTAAAATAAATTTGAACACTATAAGCTCTATACCTTTCTTTTGAAGATTCCATTCTGAAGTCTCCGCAGATATCAACAACAGAACTTGTAGGTAATAAGACAAAGCTGGATATATTGCTTAGATACCATCACAAAGCTTTGATAATGTTTCAGAGGATAAAGGTAAAAACAGAATTTATGAATTGAATTAAATTTGATTTACAGTGGGTATTACAGTGTGATGATTGGACTAGGATTGGGTAAAAATAATTATACAACAGTCCATATTGGCAAAGTCAGTAAGATGAAGATTTTGAAGGGAGAATTCAGAGAATTTTAGAATCTAAAATGTCTTCCTTTGGAGAGTTAATGGGTATTTTAGGAATTTCTTATAATGACTGAATCGAACCATTTGTTTAGGCAAGAGTGTCCTGGAAACGCAAAGAAATATTAATGAAGACAGTGAAATATAAAAGTCATGTTATTTTATATAATGAGGTGTAAAGACAGTGAAATATCAAAGTCATGTTATTATATATAATGAGGTGTAGTTTTGGTTCTCAGTGTCCAGACTGAATGTGGAAGTAAACAGTTTTGGGTCTCGATTAAAAACATATGTTTTGTGAGGCTTTAGCCTCAGAGAAGTTCTTTATCAGTTAAATTTATTTAGCTTTATTTAACCTGGTCTTTTCCAATGCCTATCTCAGTACAGAATCTTGGTTTTCATTTTAGACACACTCTGGAAAACTCTGCATTCTATTTTGCTTTCTCTAAAATGCATAGAGTTCTTTGGAAGCAATTCAGAAATGATCAGTTATGAGTTGTCTGAAAAACATTAAATGGAAGCTACCAAGTATCCTTACTCAATGAAGTAGTTGTTCTGAAGGTTGATCTGACCAGTCTGCCTGAAGAGGCTCCTTCTATTATATGCTACCTGATGATGCTCATCCTGGTGAGAACTGCTTGAGTTATGAAGTTTTTAACTGAGGATCCATTAGTGCTGCAAAAATTAAGTGTCTGGAATGGATCATCTCATTTACCTTCTCATCACTTCAAACCAGACTAATCTTTCTTTGTATCCATATGGCTTACACCTCATTTGTCAATGAATTGGTGTCATCATTTGCATTTTGAGATGCACATGCTCAGGGGATTTTCAGATACTGCATTTCAGCTGTATTTTAATATACTTTTCAAAATTGTTTTCCAAGGCATTTTAATTAGTACTTATTATAGGCTAATCACCTGTCAAATTTGATTTATAAAAATGAGATCATTTTGAGTTTTGTCAGCTGCATAGGAAAACTATCCCCAAAGCCTTAACTTTTACTTTATCCAATTTTAAGCCACAATACAGTCAACACTTCAGATTTTGCCTCTTTTTCAATGAAAATTGTATCATATATTCTAATTTTTTTCCCATTTTTAAAAATTTACATTTACTCACTGTATATCTTTACAGTGTACATGGTTTTTCTCAGGATGAATACAGTGTATATTAGTCAAGTCAAAGGTATTTATATATATATATGTATATATATATGTATATATATATATGTGTGTGTGTGTTTTATATATATATATATACACACATATATAATAATCAGCAGATAACTTTTCATTTCTGTGTCTATTAAATGTGTCGTTTGATTTTTCCCAATCCACTCCCTCCCACCCCTATTACTCACTCCATATTTACCCCCCTATACTGTCTCCAGTATCTATCATTGCCCTCCCTGCTATCCTACCTTCCAGTCTTTCAGTTTCTGCTATAGAGCACAGACATTTGTTATATATTGAGTTGGGACATACAATGTCTGTCATTCATAGTCTATTTTGTTTTGTTTAGCATTAAATCTTCCATATTCATCCACTTTGTAGCAAATGTCAGGGCCTTACTGTTTTTATGACTAAGTAGTATTTCATAGAATATATGTGCCACTATAGTCCCAAAATAGACAAATGGGACTACATTAGTTGAAAAGTTTCTACACAGCAAAAGAAATAATAATTAGAGTGAGGAGAAAACCATCAGAGTGGGATAATTTATTTACAACCTATGCTCAGATAAGGGACTGATAACCAGAATATAGAGATAACCCAAGCATTTTACCTGCACACACACAGAAAACCAATCCAATTGAAAGATGGCCAAATGAGCTGAATAGACAACTCTTTAAAGAAGACATATGAATGGACAAAAAAAATATGAAAACATGTTTAACATCCCTAATCATGAGAGAAATGCAAATAAAAACCATGCTGAGATTCTACTTAATCTCAGTCAGAATTTCTAAAATTAAACAAAAATGAATGATAAATTCTGGTGAGGATGTGGTGAAATGGGAAACCTCTTACACTGTTGATGGGAATGTAAATTAGTACAACCACTGTGGAGAACAACATGGAGGTTCCTCAGAAACCTACAAATAGAACTATCATATGGCCTAGTAATTCCACTCTTAGGTATCTACCCAGAGGATAGGTAAACTCTCTGTTGCAAAGTCATGCAGAACTTTAACTGGGGGAAAAACAACAACAGCAACAACAAAACAAACAAAATGAGTTCAAAGGTAGCTGTGCATGTACAAATAATAGAAAGGGAAACTCAGAAATCAGGAATTTGGCTACTGTGCTGTGCTTGCTAAAACTGTGGCAGTTTAGATTCTTCCATTAGACTAAATTTACCCGATCTCATGATGTTAAACCAGATAAGTTTTTTTGTTTGTTTGTTTGTTTGCTTTTATAGCTATTTCTGAGAATGAGAGCATTCAAGTTTGGGGCACCTGGATTGATTTGGCAGCTGTATTGAATGAGTTAGGTGTTCACATGGGTATTTGGAGACAACAACAACAAAGTGACATCAATGAAGAGAAAACTGATTTTCATTAAAATCTAATGTTGTAGCAGGACACTTAAGAGGAAAGAAAATAATCAGTCATATGATATTTAGATGCATATATAAAGGTGCACGTGTTAGTGTTGTAAATTATCCTCAAGGCCAAGTGACATGAGAGGCTCTATATGTACAACTACTACTCACTGACCCCAGGACACATATATAGTTTGAGAGAAATTTGTTAAATAAATTATTTTATTTATTTAAATTATGATTTCTGGTTTACATATACTTCATGTATATTTTTGTGGACTATATGACTTGGCTGTTATCATAGAGCCATAATAATATACTTCCCTATTGTATACTAAAGCAAATATTAATTATTTGGTATATGGTAGGCTGTAAGTAATTTTAATTTAATCCAAACCCTGGACTTTGAGACTTGGAATGTTATTCTGTGACTATGCCAAGTTTACAGGCCGTAATATTAAGCTTTTACTATTTGGAATTGTTTGGTTTGAGAGAAGAGACTTTACATAAACTCTATCTAAATTAACATAATGATAAATATCATAACTATATTATTGATCTCATATATCAACACATTTAGGTAAATAAAATAAATCCAATTTTATTTAGTCATCAAGATGCATTTCCTACATGATGTCAAGTATCCGGGTATTCACAACCATAGATCAGTCAAATATGGAGCCATCTCAGATTTGTCATTATTAAGAAATAAACAATATGTTTGCCTATGTGTATTACTCTTAATATTCAGACTTGAGACCAGTAATTACATACCTGTATATAGAAATCCATCCCAGGAGCCTCTGTGATACTTTTTGTTCCTATATAGGGGACTAATATTAGTTCCAGTTATTTTATAACTTGGTACCTGGTTCATTGGTCTTAAACTTTGGTTACACATTATAGTTAATAGGAAACTTTATAAAATATTGATGTTTTGGGACCAGGAGATGGCATAATGGTTATGTCACTGGACTCCCACATAGTCAATAGCAATTCAAGTCCCGGACCTGGCACTTTAAAACTTGTGTCAGGCACATGTGAGTGTGTGCCCAAGATCCCGAGAGGAGAATGAAAGAGAAGGGATTGCACTGTGGCAATACCCCGTTGGGGGATGATTTCTTGCTTTCCATCTCTCTGTTTCTCTAGCAAGCACATGCTCCCTATAGAAAAAAATCTCTCTCTCAAAAACAAAAAAGTATTGATGACTTAATCAGACTTGCAGAGGCTCTGATATAATCAGTCGGAAGTATAGGCAGAGCATCAGGATGTTTTAAAAATGTGTTGGTATTTCATTTATTTATTTATATATTTAGCCCAGAGGGCATGTGCACTCAACAGGG
>NW_006206561.1:1005237-1005836 GCF_000334495.1 Tupaia belangeri chinensis
AGAGTAAGTGAGAAAGCACCCCCCACCATGGGCAATGGTCATGCCCCAATCCCTTATCCTCCATTTCTCCCTCCTGTAAGGATTTTAGGCATGCATACACATGTACCCAGCATGTTTTTCAAGCCACTAGCAACTTAAACTGTGTAGTCAACATATGGAATCCAGCTGCCTTAATCACCAGCAGGCTGACACTGCTAGGTATTTCTAATGTGAAGGTAAGGTTAAGAACCATGATCTATTGGCTGTTGATTTACCTACTGGTTCAGTGCTGCCCATGATGTCTCAGTACTTCCTCAATAATCAGTTTCCTGTATAGTAGATCATTTTCCCATATATTCTCAATGACTAGGCTTCTGAATCTCATATCAATCACCTTCCTTCTTGGATTCCTGACAGTTTCTTCTTACTTGAAACTCAAATCACTTGCTTGATATGACTCTGGACAGAAATGGTAGGTTTTTTTTTTTTTTTTTTTTTTGGAGGTTTGTGCTATAGGGCGAGAGAGAGACAGAGAGACAGAAAGAGACAGAGAGAGACAGAGAGACAGAAAGCGAGAAATCACCCCCCAGGGGGGATGGTCACGCCGCAATCCCTTCTCC
>NW_006206561.1:1006005-1013063 GCF_000334495.1 Tupaia belangeri chinensis
CATAAGGCCTACGTCGCTGGACTCCCATGTAGTCAATCGTGGTTTAAGTCTCAGACCCGGCGGCTTAAACTCAAGCTGGGCACATGTGCATACGTGCCCAAGATCCCGAGAGGAGATTGGAGGAGAAGGGATTGTGGCATGGCCACCCACCTGGGGGGTGATTTATTGTTTTCTATCTCTCTGTCTTTCTGGCGAGCACATGCGCCCTATAGGAAAAAAAACTCAAAAACAAACAAACAAACAAACAAGAAACTGGTTCTTTGAAGTCCAGTCACGTATTTTCCAGAATAACATGACCTATTCCCATGTGATCTGCAACTTGTGACCAAATCTAGAGATCTGACTAGACTTTTGGTCCCAACTTTGTTCAGTCTACCCCAAACTACCATTTGAAATTTGATTCATAACATCACTATTTAGATGACTGTAAATTGTTCCTTTTTGCTTATACCACAAATAATTTGGTATCTTGGTGATAAAAATAGTACAGCATGGTGACCATTGTAAGTTTAGTGTCAGACTGGTTTTACCATTTATTACTTGACCTGACATCACTTGTGTAACTTCTCAGCATCAGTTTTAACATCTATAAAATGGAGATAATGATCACACTTTTTTTTTGGACATGAGCATTAAGTGAAATAATGCCCATAGCATGTTTTACCCAGAGCCTGATATACAGTATGAGTTCAAATCCATCTTAGAAACCACATCTGTTTTTAATCTTTATCATCTGTTTTTAAATGATAAAAGACTTGCCAGGTAATAATTGGCATTTGTTTAAAATCAACAGTGATATGGCAATCAAAACAAATTGTCTCACCCATCCTATTTTTCCATTCATACACTAGACATTCTCATATTTACACATGTCTTAGAATAGTGAATTTACCTTGAATGTATTGAATTTCTCAGGGAAAAAGTAGAAAGGAGTCCACTTTATTTTTAATGCATGAGAAGGCCATTGCCTTTGATATCATAGATAAATACCAGGATATGTATTTTATAATTGCTTTATTATCAGTTGTTTTCAATGAAGCCATAAAAGAAAAAAAATGATCAGCCTAATTGCCTCAAGATGGATATGTAATGCATAAATCTCTTGTTTAATGGAACTAGTAATAGGCCACCTGTTTCTCCTGCCTCCTACCTAGTTCAGTATAAGAATGAATAATGCTTTCTGACATGAGCAAACCCAGACTTTGAAATGCAATCATGTAGTCATTTAATGACAGCTCATCTCAATTTTTAATCTTATCTAGTAAGATAATTCTAGATTCTAAGAACAGATCTGTGTCCTCTCTACCATTTTTTATGGCATAGTCATTGAGATTCTCTAGGTTGAAGTTCTGTGCTCAAAGTCCCCACTTAGAGGATGAATAGGAAACAAGTAAAGAAAAGAAGATAGAGGTAGTCAGGGTGTAGGGTCCTTGGTTGATCTGTTCAAGACCAAATTCACAGTATGTTAGCATAACTGGATTTAACATTCAGTTGTACTGCTCATCATTCATTTCCCACCATTTGACTTCATTATTTAATCTATTACAATATTCATAGTCTGCTGTACATGATCTTATCCAGAATAAGTATGAATTAAGTCTAAATGAACTTTGCCACTTTAAACATCTCATAGCTTCAGGCTCTAGTACTTCAGGATTTGTGATAACCCAGAGTTTTTGGGAAAAAAAGGGGGGGAGGGACCAGCAGTTAGCGTAATGGCTATGTCGCTGGACTCCCATGTAGTCGACCGCAGTTCACATCCTGGACCCGGCAACTTAAAGCTCATGCCCGGTGCGTGTGCGTGCATGCCCAAGATCCCAAGACAAGAATGGAGGAGAAGGGATTGCAGCGTGGCCATCCTCCGTGGGGAGAGATTTCTCGCTTTCTGTCTCTCTGTCTCTCTCTGTCTGGCAAGTGCACGCACCCTATGGCAAAACCTCTCAAAAAAAAAAAGTGGAGGGGGGTGGTACAATTATTCCTGGCAGATTAACAGTATTAGCAGATGGAGAGAGGTGTGTTTAAGCTACTTATAACACATCGTTTTAAAACACCTAAAAACTAGGAACCAGCAGTTAGCGTAATGGCTATGTTGCTGGACTCCCACGTAGTCGACCGCGGTTCGTGTCCCGGACCCGGTGGCTTAAAACTCACGCCGGGCGCGTGTGCGTGTGTGTCCAAGATCCCGAGAGGAGAATGGAGGAGAAGGGATTGTGGCGTGACCATCCCCCCTGGGGGGTGATTTCTCGCTTTCTGTCTCTATGTCTCTCTCTGTCTGTCTGGCGAGCGCACATGCCCTACAGTGAAAATCTCTCAAAAAAAAAAAAAAACACCTAAAAACTCATTTACTACATGATATGATAATTATAAATCACCATGGCAAACCCAATGAAAGGTGTCATTGTGTTTGTAGTAAAGATGTTTTCTGTGGTTTTTATCCATTATTTACTCTATGAAAACTTGTGAAATATGCATTTCTCTCTAGGCTAATTATTAAGAAAAGTTCTACTTACCAGGAAATGAGTCAGTATTAATTAGAAGTTAAAATGTGAGCTTTCTAGTCAGGACTACCAACTTTGTGATTTCCTGGTTCTGTGACCTTTGGCAAGTTATTTACTTTCTTTGAACATCAGTTTCATCACCTGTAAAATAAGGATAAAATAGCTCATGTGGTGAGGATTCAATAAATGTCCACATGAGAAGCATTTAAAACTATGCCTGACACACATGATAAGCACTCTGTTAATAAATATTGACTATAATAGTATCACGGCTTTTTCTTTTCTTTTTATTTATTTATTTTTCTTTTTATAAAATTTTATTTATGTATTTATTTATTTTTAATTTGACCACAGAAGGACAGAGTGAGGGTGAGAGTGAGAGCGAGAGCAAGAGCGTGAGAAAGACAGAGAAAGTGAGAAAGCAAGCCACCAGGCCTGAGACTTGAACTGCAATTAGCCACATGGGAATCCAATGCCCTTCACCACCACACTGTCTGCCAGCCCCCAAGGCTTTTTCTTTGTAACCAGTTTTTTTTTCCCCCA
This sequence comes from Tupaia belangeri chinensis, assembly GCF_000334495.1. Classification (NCBI taxonomy): domain Eukaryota; kingdom Metazoa; phylum Chordata; class Mammalia; order Scandentia; family Tupaiidae; genus Tupaia; species Tupaia belangeri. The sequence goes on from NW_006206561.1 coordinate 1,009,047, forward strand.
AATAAACATATATGGTAAACTTACATGACTATTTCCCTCCTCATGCTGCTGTCAAATAGTTTAGGATCCAGTTTATGTCCCATTTTGCACAAGGGTATATACTTTATCACTTGCATAATGTGATTACTTCTAACATTCTTACTATCATTTTAAATTTATTTGAGCTCATAAAATTGTTTGAAATTATAAATTCTTTAAGAACAAGGCATAACTCAACTAAATAGTTGATAACATATAAGGTAACCTAGTTTAGTTTCTATTATGAAAAATCATAAATTAAAAAAGAAGTCTTACCAAATACATTGTATATTTTTCTGCTTTAAATTGGCTAGGTTCTCATTCAGCTGAATTGGTAAAACAAACAAACAAATAAAACTTAATTTTATATTATAAAGATTTGAAAATGTTGCTGACATCATAGCCTAGAGGTTGAGGAGCTGAATTCCACATGGCCAACCATGTGGGTCCAATCTTGGACCTGACAGCTTGAACAACATGCCAGACATATGTACATGTATGATGCAAATACCCACAGGATGGAGAAATGGAGGAGAAGAGATTATGTCTTTACCATGCCCCATAGGGTATGCTTTCTCCTCTTCCTTCTCTCTGTCTCTTTCCAATGAGTGTACACTCCCATCGGCAAATTAAAAAATAAAAGTATTTTAAAACATGCAGTAAAACAAAGATGACAGTATAATGAATACCCATGTATCTAGTTTCTAGATTTTACAAGTGTTAAAAGTTTGCCACATTTGTTACCTCTTTATTTTCCAGGTTTGTCTTAAGGCAAATACAAATAACATGATGCTTCACTCCTAAACACTTAAGTGTACATGTCTAAAAATTACAGACTTTCTTTTGCAATCACAGAAATAATAAAGCAACTCAGAAAATTAACAATATGGGGGTCTGGAGGTGGTATGGTGATTAAGGGTGCCAGACTCCCACATGGTTGACTGTGGTTTGAGTCCTGAGTCTCTTGCTCGCTCGCTCGCTCTGTTCATCTCTGGTCAAACTTAAATAAATAAATAAAATTAAAATAATTACTTTTTTAAAAGGAAATTAACAATATGAATTAGTGAATTTAAAGAGACTATGGGCTCAATGAAGGGCAGTGATAGTGGCTTTTTCCATTCTTTATATCAGTGACTGACATAGATACGGGTATATGTGCCCAGTGTATGCTTATGCATTAACTAATCCATTAATTACTTCATGAAGTTTTGCTCTGTTTGCTCAATTTCCCCCCCTGGAGCACAAAAACTAGAAAACCTTTCTCTGCTGCTCTTGTTCCTGCTTTCTTGCGTCTTTCCAAGTCAGTAGGAGACAAAAGAACAGGAGGAAATTAAATTTCGTTCCCTCTGTGTAAACTCAAACAGGTAAGTTGTCCCTGCCCTATGGCATCCTGCAACTGTAGGCAATAACTCTGTCTCCCCAGTGGCAAAAATCACTGACTTCTCCCTTCTCATAAAAGGCAGTTAATGTTTGTTAGACACTTTGAGATTCATAGATGGAAGTTGCAGTATATAACTAGTACTGTATTAAATCCACAGTTGAAATGAATTATATTAGTAATGATTTAAACATCTACTATATTGACTCTATCAGCAGCTGTGTTCTAAGACAAGCCCTGTTAACCACTAACCTCAATCTTTTCCCACTTTTTTCTATACTGATTATCTATTTAATTCTTTCATCACTTTGGAAAATATTTAATAATTCTCTGCATACTGTATTTTTTTATCAGATATGGTCAGTGTGTTGCCCATTTAAGGATTTACCAATTGTTTTTTAAGAAATACATGATTTAATCACATAATTTTTCTCTGCGAACAATCAGGCCAAAACACTGCTATTGGAAAGATCAAACTCCTCAAAATGCTTCACCACGTGAAAAATGCACGTAATTATTTAATAACAGCTTTCATCAACATTTTTCACAATTCATTCTGCCTCAATTGTGTTCTCCTATGTAGTAGAGATTAAATCTTGAGTCAAATATTTAATCTTGGACAAAGCAGCACATTTAGAAATAGCCTGGATTCCATCATGCCTAGACAAGCACTGTGTAACTCTTGTTCCCAAGCTGGTAGTTACTGACAGGACTGCTGTCACTTTTTGCTATTACAGGGTTCATTAATGCTGCCAGGAAAAAGGGACTCTGGCATTTTGGCAGTTGCTCTTTCCTAGGCTCTAAACTTTCTTCTAAGTTTTACAACTTGGCTGCAGCAGGATTTTAGGAGTGCTATTTGACATCTTGGCTGTTGGTTTAGTCATAATTGAAAAATATACTAAGTTGTCTTCATGCTGTCTGGTTCTTTTTCTGGGTTAGTGCTTTCTGGGCAGGAAATACATATTTCACATATGTCAAAGTTTGATGCAAAATAATGATGTTTACATTTTATAGTATGGATCATCTTAAATGAATTTCTGGATTTGATTGTCATAGTTACACTAAAATCGGGCAAGAACTACTAGGTACATTTTACAGATGAAGAAGCTAGGAACATGATTATTTTAATTTCCTAAGATATCAAGGCTGGAAAGAGAGCCCAGCTCTATAGAATTCTGGCTAAGTGCAGTATACTGCTTTTTAATCTGTTTAACTTAATTTTCCTAATAATGAGAATTTGACAAAGAACACCTAAGCAAAAGCCAGGAGATATGTTTTTAGAGTTGTAACAGTTGAATGAGTGAATGAATGAATGAATGAATGATGGACTTAATTTAGAATGAGATTGATCAGTAGCCTCTATCTGTAAGATGGTATGAACAAATGAACCTGTATTTTTAGGTTTTTTCTCGTTATGTCCTCATAGATTAAGGTCTATACGAATGTAAATAATGGCCAGTTGTCTATCATAAGTCACAAATGTGGCTTTCTTCTCAAAGCCTACAACAGAAAGAGGGCATGAAGTGAATGTGAGTGAATAAATGAGTATTTTTATTTCTGAAATAGTTTGAGGAACTTAATTTTTTGACCAAAAATTACCCTTAGATTAACTATGGTATAATTGGTATGCCAATGATATTGAATCAATAAGTAAGTGAAAAATGAATCCTGATCCATGTAATGATTATTGAAACAGAACCAAATTGAGTATTTCCAAATAGTATGAATGAGACAGTGACTTTTACAAAAAATTTTTACCACTAAGTATATGCCAAATTAGTGACCAGTGATTCTAGTGAAAAATCAGAATAGCTGAAAGAGATAGATATCTGTTTGTAACAGTGTCAGGACTTTCTGGTCCTTTCCCTTAAAATGTATCAAGTAGTCTCTTTGTGCTCCTGCCACCTTTCCTTCCTCTTTCCTTCTGCCAAGCTCTCTTTTGCCCACTATCTTCTCTGGTTACACATCATTTAACCAGAACTCTTACCACTGACTCAAATGGAAAATATGCAGAACTGCTGCCCAGAAAGCAGGCAAGTGGCAGAATCCTCTTGGACACCAGTGTTCTCATTCAGTGCTAATGATAGCCTACAAGGACTATCAATCATTTCAGGGAATATCCATGTCATAGGATATAGGGATTTCAAAAACAAAGGATAAATGCACAATGCTGAAAATGTGCAAATCAATAGTTGTTAGTTTCCAGCTATGGGTGTGGTAGTGGTCATTGTTGAAGAATTCTCAGATGACAATAACAATTTGATTTATCTGAATTTGAATATCACTTTGCCCCTTGTCAGTGTATTTTCCAATCTGTTATCTCATTTAATCCCCACAACAGCCCTTTAAAGTAGGCATGGCAAGGAGGTATTATCACCCCCTATTTGACCCATGAGAAAACGCAAGTGAAATGATAAGGTAACGACAGAACCTGGACTAGAATTTTGAGCATCTGTCTCTGAGCCATTTCTTTAGCCATTCAGCCTTTCCTTTCTTCCTACAAAAATACTGTTGTCTTGGGCCGAGCGAGCGAGGCGGCGACGGGTGGAGTAGGCCCTGTGCCGGCCCACCCAGCCCGGCTGCGGGGCTCCCGCCACCCCCCGGGGCCCAGCGCCAAGCTA
>NW_006206561.1:1013996-1018971 GCF_000334495.1 Tupaia belangeri chinensis
ATGGAGGACAACCATGGATGCCAGGGAAAAAGGGGGGGGAAGGTGGGACATAGCAGAGGGTGGGGGATGGGGAATCAGGGATGGCAAGACAAAGGGCAAGGTATGCAGGACGTAAGAATTGGAAAATTATTTGCTGAGAACATATATGTGGATGTACTTGATTGACACAATGCACAGTGTATTTTGGATGGAAAATTCATTTGTGTGTTGTGATGGTGTAAAGTGAATTAATAAAAAAAATTAACATTATCAATATTTAAAAAAAAAATACTGTTGTCTTGGGACCAGCAGTTAGTGTAATGGCTATGTCACTGGATTCCCATGTAGTCAACCGCAGTTCGCATCCTGGACCCAGTGGCTTAAAACTCACGCCGGGCGCATGTGCATGCATGCCCAAGATCCTGAGGGGAGAATGGAAGAGAAGGGATTGTGGCGTGGCCATCCCCCCTGGGGGATGATTTCTTGCTTTCTGTCTCTCTGTCTCTCTCTGTCTGTCTGGCGAGCATACACGCCCTATGGCAAAAACCTCTCCAAAAAATTATTGTATATTTCATATTTTTTATTTGAGGAAATTTTGGGCCAGCCTGTGTCCTGGTGGTTAAAGTGATTGGGTCCCATGTGGCTGATAGCATTGTTTGAGTCTCAGACCCAGTCCCAGGCACACCAGTACCGTGTGTGTGTACCCAAAATCCTGAGGAGCGAGAAATGGAGAGAGGATTGTAGTGTGGCCATTTCCCCTGGTGGTGGGATGTTTTCTCACTTTCTCTCTCTCTTTCTTTCTGTCTCTCTCCAGCGAGTACACATGACCTCTGGAAAATTAAAAATAAATTAAAACCCACAGAATAATAGGCAAGGTAATTGCAATGAGCACCCATATACATTTTACCTAGATTAACCATTTAACATTGTACCACATTTGAATTATGCCTGTTTAAGAACATACATTTTGAAACCAGCAGATTGCATAATGGTTATGTCACTGGACTCCCACATAGTCAACTGTGGATTAAGTCCCAGATCTGGAGGCTTAAAACTTATGCCGAAGGTATACCCAAGATCCCAAGAGGAGGATGGAGGAGAAGGATTTGCATTGTGGCCATCCACTTTGGGGGAGGGTGATTTCTCTCTTTCTGTCCCTCTGGCGAGCACACGCACCCTATAGCAAAATTTGCTCTCTTAAAAAAAAAAAAAGATAAAAAAAGAAAAGGTTAAATAAAAAAAGAATGGATGCATTTTTTTTCTGAGCCATTTGAGAGATAGTTGCAGACGTGATACATGACCCCTAAATAATTTACCTTGTGTCTTGTAAGAATCAGGACCTTCTCTTAGATAAACAGAATATAGCTGCTATATTCAAGAAATTTCAGGTTCATATGATAAATATTATACCTAACATGTACTCTATGTTCAATTTACTCAGTTGTCCCAATAATGTTCTTTATCATATTTTTCTGATCCAGAATCCAAGCAAAGTTCACATGTTTCATCTATTTTTCATGTCTTTTTTTCTTTAAGAAAATACCCTAAGCCATTTTGCTATATTTCAGTTTATTTAGAATTGATGTGCCACTGTTTGTTTAACCATTTGCCCACTAAAGGACATTTCAGTCATTTCTGAGTTTGACTATAAAGAATTAAGCTGCTCTGAACATTCATGTATAAGTTCCTTCATCCATTCATATTTTTTAAAAGGTTTTTGCCAAAGGGTATATGTGCTCTCCAGAGAGAGAAAAAGACTATGAGAGGAAAAGTGAGAAATCACTCCCCAAGGAAAATGGTCATGCTGCAATTCTTTATCTTCTATTCATTTCCTGGGATTTTGTATATGCACACACACGCACCCAGTACAGGACTCAAACTGCCAGCCATGTGGGAGTCCAACACCTTAACCACCATGTCACCCGTTGGCCTCTCATCCTTATTCACTTTGATAGCCACATAGAATTTCACTAAATGGAATTGGTTCCAAGATTTTGAAATGATAAAAATGCAGCAGCGAATAATGTTGTGCAAATGCACTTTTCATTGTTGAAGATGTAACTTCAGAGTAAATTCCTAGAAGTTGGAATGTTGGATCAAAGGATAAATGAGTGTTTAGGTTTTCAGCTGTTTCAGTGATGTGCTAAGGTAGTTCATACTGGCTTTGAAGAGTCAATTATTACAGTTTTTTCTCATTTTTAAATTTCATTTTCTTTTATTCAATCACAATATTTACCTTACAAAGTGAATATTTCAACAGGTGAACATTTCTCCCTAATCCAGTTGATAAAACTATAAAATATCTTCAACAGATAATACCACATTTATTTCTCCCATTAATACGTTGCCTCTCTATTTTTCTTCTAAATCTCCTTCCTCAGATCCTACTTTTTCACACACACTATATCTGGTATTTACATCCATATGCTGTGTATCTATATCCTTTAGTCAATCGGTTTCAGTCATAGAGTGCGGACACTTGGTATATATTAAGTGGGGACATACAATGTCTCTCCTTCATATTCTGGCTTGCTTCACTTAGCAGTAAATCTTCCATATTCATCCACTTCCTGTCAAAAACCAGGGTTTTGTGTGTTTTTTTTTATAGCTAAATAATATCCCATAGAGTATAAATGCCACAGTTTTTCAATACATTCATGTGTTTGTGGGCATTTGGGTTGGTTCCATGACTTAGCAATTGTGAATAGTGCTACAATAAACATCGATGTGTAAGCACTTTTCTGATTAAATATTCTTCCGTCCTTTGGGTAGATACCAAGGAGTGGGATTGCTGGATAATATGGTAGTTTTATTTGTAGGTTTTTGAAGAATCTCCAAATTGTTCGCCACAGTGGCTGGACTAATTTACATTCCCACCAGCAGTATAAGAGCTTCCCCTTTCACCATACCCTGGCCAACACTTATCTTTTTTTTTTTTTTTTTTAATCTTAGTCATTCTGACTGGGGTTAAGTGGTATCTCAGTATCTCATTGTTGTTTTGATCTGCATTTCCCCTACAATGAGGGATGTTGAGCATTTTTTAATATGCCTTTTGTCTATTCATATGTCATCCTTTGAGACATATTTTTGAGAGTGTTTTTTTCAACTCCTTCTCCCATCTTTTAATAGAGTTGATCATCTTTTTTCCAAACAGCTGCTTGAGTTCCTTTTGTATTCTAGTTATCAGTCCCTTATCTGATGCATAACTTACAAAAATATTTTCCCATTCTGAGGGCTGTCAATTCACACTAATTACTTGTCTTTTGCCATGCAGAAACTTCTTAGTCTGATTTAATCTCATTTGTCTATTTTGGGGATTATCAACTGTGCTCTGGGGGTCTTATGTAAGAAATTTTTTTCAACTCATTCTCCCTTCTTTTATTTAATACGATTGATAATCTTGTTTTCAGAACAGCTGCTTCAGTTCCTTGTGAATTCTGGTTATCAGTCCCTTATCTGACACATAGCTTACAAAAATATTATCCCATTCTGTGGTCTGTCTATTCACACTAATTACTGTGTCTTTTGCCATGCAGAAACTTCTTAGTCTGCTGTAATCCCACTGGTCTATTTTGGGGATTGTGGTAAGATATTTTAATGTAAATATAAATATATTTGAAAAATCAAAACTCATACTTTGAAATAAACAACCTGTTTATTTAAATATTTCTTTGTTTTATAGGTTTTATTTTTTTTGCCATAATATGCATGCGCTCGCTGGAGAGAGACAGAGAAAGTGAGAAAATAAGAAATCCCCCTACAAGAATATGTAATCCCTTCTCCTCTAGTCTCCTCTTGGGATTTGGGGCATGCATACAAATGTACCTAGTGTGTTTTTCAGACTACTGGGTCAAGAACTCAAATGGCCAAGTTAGCCATGTGGGATCCAGCATCTTAATCACCACACCACCTGCTGGTCCAATAAACCGTATTAATGGATATAAATTCTGTAGTACAATTTTGTTCAGGAGAAACTATAAGAAAACAGCCTTCAGTGATTCATTTTCAAGAGTAGCTTAATAAAATTTGCTTAACCAGCTTGCAGATGTGACAACCCTAAAAAGTACACATTCCTAAAAAGTTTCTGAACAAATCAAATGCCAAAACAACAAGGTGTTCATGAAAAACGTCTTCTCAAGATGGTGGCTGGTCACCAGCCCTTCACTCCTTTCTAGATCCTCGTTCTTCTTGCTCCTGAAGACATTTGGCAGCTTTTATTTTAGCTTCTCGTAGTTTTCCTTGTGGAGGTTTTTAACTTCCTTGGTTAGATTTATCCATAAGTATCTCATACTTTTTGTGGCTACGGTAAATGGAATAACTTTTTTCAGTTCCATCTCAGTCTGCCTGTTGTATGCATATAGAAATGCTATAGATTTTTGTATATTGATTTTGTTGGGACCAGCAGTTAGTGTAATGGCTATGTCGCTGGACTCCCATAGAGTCTACTGCAGTTCGCATCCCGGACCTGGTGGCTTAAATCTCACACCGGGCGCGTGTGCGTGTGTGCCAAAGATCCTGAGAAGAGAATGGAGGAGAAGGGATTGCAGTGTGGCCATCCCCCCTGGGGGGTGATTTCTCACTTTCTGTCTCTCTGGCTCTCTCTGTCTGTCTGGTGAGCGCACGCACCCTATGTCAAAAACCTCTTCAGAAAAATAAAAAAAGATTTTGTATCCTGCAACTGTACTGTATTCATGTATTATTTCCAGAATTTTCTTTCATGGAAACCATTTGGTCATTTATATATGCAATCATATCATTGGCAAATAGAGGTTCACCTCTTCTTTTCCTATTTAAATGCCTTTTATTTTTAACTCTTTTCTGATTACATTGGGAAGACTTCCAGTACTATATTGAAAAGGAGAGGAGAAAGTGGCCATCCTTGTCTTGTACCTGTTTTTAATGGAAACATTTTCAGCTTTTCTCCATTGAGGATGATGTTCTCTGAGTTTTTCATAGCTAGCGTTTATGTGTTGAAAAATGACCCTTCTATGCTGAT
>NW_006206562.1:0-363 GCF_000334495.1 Tupaia belangeri chinensis
GAGAGAGGGAGAAAGAGGGAGAATGTAAAAGCCAGTCGATGAGTCCAGGACTCAGATTGTAGTGAGCCATATAAGAATCAAGTGCCTTAAACATACCACCATCTGCCAGCCTCTTCCATGTCATTCTTTGTTGTACTAAACATCTCAAAGCATTGAATATAATCTCAGGCAATAGATGAGGAAGAATATTGTTACAACAGGGGACAGCAGATCATGTAGTAGTTACAATGCTGAATTCCCTCATGACCAAACCCAGTTTGAGTCTTGGACCCACTGTCTTGAAACTCATGCATGCATGTCCAGATTCTGAGAGAAGATAGGGGAGAATAGATTGTGATTTGGTCATTCCCCCTCTGGGATAAT
>NW_006206563.1:0-821 GCF_000334495.1 Tupaia belangeri chinensis
CACACACATACATACACATACACACACCAGAGTAACTTTTTTGTTTCTAAGGACATGGACTAGGTTCCACTAACCCACGTGGGTGCTCTGTTTTCCTTGTGTAGCACCACGAGCCATAGGCAGGGTTCTATGCTCAAGTCTGCCGCTGGTCTCCTTGCCTTTTAGAGGTACCAAAAGTTACTTTGCTTCTCTGGTACTATTAGAGGACACCTGACTATCGTTTGTTTGGTAACTAATGAGTTATGTGCAGCTTGTGGGACCTGCGTGAGGAATGACTAGCCTAGGACCATGGAGGTGTGAGCAAGGGCATCCTCCTCCCCGTATGTTCACCTGACATGGCCCCTGTCTATTGCTGCCACACACACAATGGCCACCTTCATGCCTGGTTCTGAGAATGTCAGCTGAATGAGGCTGCTGGTTGAGGGTCACTGGCATTGAGTAGGTTTAGGATGGGCAAGGGCAGAAGAGGCACACTGACCCCAATGTACAAGGAGAAACTCTAGGTAAGCATCCCACCTGAAGCTGTGAATCAAGGGCCCCATAAAAGCAACAATTCTGCCCTAGGCTGCCTAAGTGTACCCAGAAACTGGAGACCAATTAATACGATATCTGGACTGTAAACTGTATATAAAGAGATGATGCAGCAACATAGAGGTGGGAACATCCATTCTATTTAATGGAATTAATTCTACCCCGGAATGTCCCAAAGTAAAGAACAGACTTCCCCCCAGAAATCCACTACGAAATCTCACTTCTAGGGTTTACATGGCTTTTGGACTTTCTTTGATAATTTTTTTCATCCACAAAAGGTGGAGGGACAT
>NW_006206564.1:0-1276 GCF_000334495.1 Tupaia belangeri chinensis
AATACATGCATAAAAAGAGGTAGTGTCCATAACATTTCTAAAACCTTGGTAGAAATTTGGCTCAACATTTTGGAACAAATATGATAAACATGTTGTGTGGGAAAAGACTATTTCTCTATATCACCTAATTCATATATTAATAAATTCCACATAAACTATCCACTGAGGTCCTTCGAGGTCTACAATAGTACTCTGAATGACCATGAAACCCATCAGAATGGCTAAGGAGAAAAGTGTTGGGAATGACATAGTTATCTTTTTTTTGAGAGAGAGATTTTCACTGTAGGGCGCATGCGCTCGCCAGACAGACAGAGAGAGATATAGAGATAGAAAGCGAGAAATCACCCCCCCCCAGGGGTGATGGTCATGGCGCAATCCCTTCTCCTCCATTCTCCTTTCGGGATCTTGGGCACGCACGCACACACGCCCGGCGTGAGTTTTAAGCCACCGGGTCCGGGACACGAACCGCGGTCAACTACGTGGGAGTCCAGCGACATAGCCATTACGCTAACTGCTGGTTCCCGACATAGTTATCTTAACCAAGGGGTAAAAATAAGTTTACAAAAACTTACTGGTGCAACTGGGCCAGCAGGTCATGTGGTGGTTAAGATGTTGGATTACAACATGGCCTACAACAGTTTAGTACCAGACTTGGCAGACTGAAAATCATGTTAGCCATATATGTATGTATGCCCCAAATCCCAGGAGGATGGACGAGAAGGAACTGTAGTGTGGCCATAACCCCTGGGGGTGATTTCTCACTTTCCCTCACTGTCTTTCTCCATCTCTCTGTCTCTCTCTCTCTTGGTTAGCACATATGCCCCATGGCAAAAAAAAAAGAAAACATTTAAAAAAATGTGTGATTAATGTATATAGCCTCTGTTCTTCGTGACTTGTTTCAGAGACTAGATTTACAAACTGGCAAATGGGCGCTGACTGGAAAGCCAGTGACTGGTGTTCATTCCACCCTTCCCAGCCCACAGTCCACCACCCACCCTAAAACTCCAAGTACAGTCTGTGCTCCCAGAAAATGGGGCAAGCGCAAGCTAACATCAAGGTCCTCACAGTGTCCCAAATCCAGAGGACCCTCAAGCCCAATCATTTATGGTACCAAGAGTTCAGCACCACTGCTGTCCCCCCATCAATATTTGCTTTGGTCAGGGTATGGACTTGGTTCCATGTCCCCCAGATTGCCTGGGGCCAAGGTCCACTGAACTCCAGGTAAGCTGTCCAGCCCCCTTTATGCACATTTCCAAGCATATGCCAACACAATCCC
>NW_006206564.1:1501-4498 GCF_000334495.1 Tupaia belangeri chinensis
ATGCCCTGGACTCTCCCCAGACCCCTGCAGAGCTCTAGGTTTTTCACCACAGATGATGCCAAAACACACCCCAGGACATAAGAAGGGCCAACTTCTGCACCTACCCATGCTGGGATCTCATAGCTGGATGTTCATGCATCTAGGTGTGATGAGCTGTCTGTTAGGTGTAGGAAAAGCAAAGAGGAGGGTACCTGAGAAATGGGCACTAGGGGTTGCCATCCCAGTTAGAGGAAAGATGACAGGGAACTGCCCCAGGACATCCATAATCCTGTAGTGTATTATCTAGTCATCTAGCTGCTAACATGAATTTGCTTGGATCTTATGAACCACTGGCTGATGCCAGGCACCAGAGATCAGCCATGCTGACCTCACTTGATTCCTTGAGACTCAGAAACATTCTATTTCTCAGGAGGCTGCCTTATCAGGGCCACATCCAGGTTTTTCAGAACCCCTGGCCCACAGGCTTTACGGACTACATATTCAGGCTCAAATTGATCCCACCAAATTTAGTTTGCCTCTAGCCGCTCCTAACTCTCTCCCCAAGGTTACTTCTGAGTTTTGTGGGTCACCCTGAGTCCTCCTAGGCTAGTCACCTAGGCTCTGCTTGGACCCATAAGACTTTGCTCACCTTCAATCCTTGTGCGCTATTTCCCCTGAACCCTGTTCAGGCTTAGTTGGCCCCACTGGCCATTGCAAGGTACCTCACCTGACCCTGTTCCACTTAGGGCCTCATGTTCTGCCTTTCTTCTGCTTAGCCCTATCCATGTCCTGGCATAGCAGGCTTTCCTACTCAAGCCCCATTAAAATGTGCTGGTCTCAGGGGTAGCTTAACCTAAGCCTGGTTATGGCACACTTGGAAGTCATTCTGTGCTGCTAAACTTTAGGCTTCATGAACATTCCTGCCCACACATTACTGGATCCCCACTGTCCTCATCTTAAGATCTCACAAGGTGGCCTTTCTGGACATGCTCAGCCCTGTTTGTCCTGCCCACCTCTGTTCCTCACAGGATCACCACTCCTGATACAACTTGAGTTCCATTTTTCCACTTTTGTCCTTATCCCTCAGAATCCTACAGAAACCATGCCCAAGACCTGCTCACTCCATACAATATGAAAGACACTGCCTAGTGTCCACTTCCTCTAACAGGTACATACACATTCTTCCTGGGTCCACTGAGACCTGGTAAGTGATGAGCCCTGCAAAGGATCCCATCTGGGCCCCACTAATCCATAGCTTTGGATGGAGGTACAGAATCCCCTTACCTAACTCCAGAGACAATCCCTTCCCATCTATCAAGATCCCTGATTTAAAAAAAAAAATAAAAAAAGAAAGCTCAATGAGAATCAATGCTGAAATAGTTAACTAGTACTAAATGCCAAGTGGTTAACTTGTACTAAAGGTCACAGTCATATAGAATATAACTTAAAAATACTAAAAATTAATAGTAATAAAACACCACCACTAGGTGGCATTTACTACCATGCAGGTTGATAGTGAGGTGTTAAAGTTACTGGATTTCTACATAGCCAATCAAGGTTTGAGTCCTGGATCAGACAGCTTGCTTTTTCACTTTTCCTCTCTCAGTCACTGGTCAAATTGGAAAATAATAATAATAATGTTAAATAAAGTTAAATAAATAAATAAAAGGAGTACTCAAGTAGATGCCTGAAATCCAAAGGAATATAAGAAATACAAAAATAAATTTTAAAAAACCCCAAACTAACAAGGAAATATCTCACTTCCAAAGGAACATACAAACTCCCTTTTAACGAATACAGTACATAAAATTATATAACTGTTGGAAACTGAATTAAAGATATCGATTATAGCAGAACTCAATGAGATGCAAGAAAATTTTCAAGAAATGAGAAAAACAATGAATGACATGAGAAAGCTCCAGAGAGACAATTAGCTTTATAAAGAATAAAAAAGAGGGCCAGCAGGTAAGATGCAGGTTAAGGTGCTGGATCTCACATGGCCAACACTGCAGTTCAAATTCTGGTCCCAGCAGCATAAAAATCACACATGTGTGTGTATGCTCAAAATTCTATACATAGAAAAGGGGAGGGATTGTGCTATGGCCACATGCCTGGGGGATAATTTCTCACTATCTCTCTATTATTTGAGGAGGACATGCACCCAATAGCAAAATTAAAGAGACTCAAATGAAAATCCTTGAGATAAGCATTACAATACAGGTAATAAAATATTTTGTAAAGTGCACTGACAAAAGAATAGGCTATGCAAAAGAGTATCTGAACTTAAAAGATACAGCTTTGCAAATAGCCCAAACTCTGAAAAAGAAAACTAAAAATGAAGAGAACAGTAACAATAAGTGGCCGTCCTCCCTGAAAGGTGATTTTTTCAGATTCCATCTCTCTCTGGTGAGCACATGTGCTCTATGGGGGAGTGACTGGCCAGATTAACAAGGTCATGAATCTGGACAGTCATCCAGCTAATTTGGTATCTTTAACTAAAGTAACAGAACCTTCATCCAATCCATTAAAGGCAGAATTTAAGAGGTTATTATTTCAATAAATTTGATAACTTGCCTCTGTCTAGAATGCCATTTAAAGTTTTCTTTCAACCATTCAAAATAATCAATGATTGATCCATCCAGCTTTTGTTTCTATTGTTGAAATTTACTTCAACCTTCCTTGGAAATAGTTATGGTATAGCTGCATCAAGAATTTTTAAGAGGCAGACTTGTTTTCATTCTCCTGGGTTTTTAATTAAAATCTATAGCACAGTTTTAATAAACAGTTTTATCCATTCTGGGGCACTTTTTTGGAACAAACTCAAGCCAGCTGATGAAAGTCACAATGTCTAGGCTCACAGGTTTACACATTTAAATCAAATTTCCTAGCAACACATGTGGGGACCTCAGTTGGGTCTGAAAAATCATTTACAACATCAGTTCTGGTTCATAGGTTATATACTAAGGCTAGTATTGCTCTGTGACAGGCTTTACATGAGAGGGTAGCCAAACTAGGGTG
>NW_006206564.1:4654-6983 GCF_000334495.1 Tupaia belangeri chinensis
TACAATACAGGTAATAAAATATTTTGTAAAGTGCACTGACAAAAGAATAGGCTATGCAAAAGAGTATCTGAACTTAAAAGATACAGCTTTGCAAATAGCCCAAACTCTGAAAAAGAAAACTAAAAATGAAGAGAACAGTAACAATAAGTGGCCGTCCTCCCTGAAAGGTGATTTTTTCAGATTCCATCTCTCTCTGGTGAGCACATGTGCTCTATGGGGGAGTGACTGGCCAGATTAACAAGGTCATGAATCTGGACAGTCATCCAGCTAATTTGGTATCTTTAACTAAAGTAACAGAACCTTCATCCAATCCATTAAAGAAGGCAGAATTTAAGAGGTTATTATTTCAATAAATTTGATAACTTGCCTCTGTCTAGAATGCCATTTAAAGTTTTCTTTCAACTATTCAAGATAATCAATGATTGATCCATCCAGCCTTTGTTTCTATTGTTGAAATTTACTTCAACCTTCCTTGGAAATAGTTATGGTATAGCTGCATCAAGAATTTTTAAGAGGCATACTTGTTTTCATTCTCCTGGGTTTTTAATTAAAATCTATACCACAGTTTCAATAAAAAATTTTATCCATTCTGGGGCACTTTCTTGGAATTGACTCAAGACAGCTGATAAAGGTCACAATGTCTAGGCTCACAGGTTTACACATTTAAATCAAATTTCCTAGCAACACATATGGGGACCTCAGTTGGGTCAGAAAAATCATTTACAACATCAGTTCTGGTTCATAGGTTATATACTAAGGCTAGTATTGCTCTGTGACAGGCTTTACATGAGAGGGTAGCCAAACTAGGGTGGTTAGATCATGGCACTGGAGTCTGTTGTATTATCTTCTGTGGGAGTGGAGATGGAGGTTAAAGAGCAGAGTTAAGGGGGTGGAAGATTATACAGAAGAGCATGAAGAGGTGTGAGAGAGATAGTGGCAGAGCGATTAGACTAGAACACCCCTCTGAAATTTTAATTTCAAAATGTATTCTAGTAACTTTATTTACCTCCTGAAAAAAATATTGTTCTCCTGTATTGGAGGTACCTTCTAGATATCATGGAAAGCAACTTTTCCATTCAAATTGCCTGGTTCTATAACCAGCTTTTTTATGCATATGAACATGCCATTTAGAAATTTCAAAGGACTCCCATTTTTGACAATGAATATTGGAGTCACTGCAACTTTTGTGGGCCCATTTCCCTAAGTACCGGCAAGGTGGGACAACAAAGGCCTCACACACAAAACCAGGTGATGTTTCCAAGAGGGCTGTCCCTTACAGGAAACTGCTTGTGATGAGGGATTTCTCACAACTTAAAAGCTTTTTCAGAAGTGACTAAAAATGCAGCAAGTCTATTGTGTCAAAGTATACTGACCATGTTTATTGCTCAAGGTTTTAACCTTGAATATATTCAATCCTTTCAGTAACTGAAAATTTTAGACACTAGGTGGCAGTAGAATACTAAGAATACCATGTAATAGGTATCTTGAGTATCTTTCTGGCTGAGCAAAAAAAAAAAATTTAAATATTCTAATGAGTTTCTTTAAGATTGCTTCATATCATGAGAGAAACGTCCCAGACAATCCTAAATGGTTTGTAATCTTCTAGGGACACATTTCAGGACAGGAAAAGCAACCGACTTAACTTTTAAAGATACCATATTATGGATCTTTAACAAAACTAAGACTTTTGTTTACAATTAAAACATGCTGAAGTTTTCTTCTAAGGCACATGCTAGGCCAATGAAAATTATGCACCAATGAACCATCATTTGGCCTTGCAGAAAAGGTGGACCAGATCACAAAATATGTTGTGATAAAATTGTTCTGGCAACAATTTGTCATATCATTCTTTTTATGTGCCTTTCATAGAAGCTTTAAAAACATTTTCAAAAGTAAAAAAATTTATAAGATGGGAAGTCTGTCAAGTCAACGTGTACCCTGAGAAGATGGTGAAGGTGAACATGAGGAAATGGTGGGACAATAGTCATTGTCTGAGGCACATGCGCTCTTTCTAGGAACACTCAATTTATTCTGGGAACATTCTGCTAATACTTTTCTTCTATTTAGCAGACATGGGCCATAATTGATTCAGGTCTTAACCTGTTACTGGAATAACATTGCTCATTATTTTGTCATTATATGTATCACTTCAAATAGCACCATAGATTATATATCTTTATATGCTGGTGTTTTTAGTATTTTTATTTCTTTTCATAAAATATATACTACATAAAATTGATCATCTTTTCTCTCAAGGTTCTATGACCATCACCACCATCCATCTTCATGATTCCTTGCATCTTGTAAAACTAAACAGTCAACAACTATT
>NW_006206564.1:24779-26136 GCF_000334495.1 Tupaia belangeri chinensis
ATGAACATGCCATTTAGAAATTTCAAAGGACTCCCATTTTTGACAATGAATATTGGAGTCACTGCAACTTTTGTGGGCCCATTTCCCTAAGTACCGGCAAGGTGGGACAACAAAGGCCTCACACACAAAACCAGGTTTGGCTACCCCTTACAGGAAACTGATTGTGATGAGTGATTTCTCACAACTTAAAAGCTTTTTCAAAAGTGACTAAAAATGAAGGAAGTATATTGGGTCAAAGTATACTGACCATGGTTATTGCTCAAGGTTTTGACCTTGAGTATATTCAATCCTTTCAGTGTCTAAAGATTCTAGACACTAGGTGGCGGTAGAATGCTCAGAATACCAAGTAATAGGTGTCGAGTATCTTTCAGGCTGAGCAAATTTTTTTTTTAATATTCTAGTGAGTTTCTTTAAGATTGCTTCATATGAGAGAAACATCTCTGACAATCCTAAATGGTTTGTAGTTTTCTAGGGACAGTTTTCAGGACAGGGAAAGCAACCGACTTAACTTTTAGTTAGAGATACCATATCATGGATCTTTAAAATTTCAAACTAACACTTTTGTTTACAATTAAACATGCTGAAGTTTTCTTCTAAGGCACATGCTAGGACTCTAATCCAATGAAAATTATGCACCAATGAACCATCATTTGGACTCGCATATAAGGTGGACCAGATCACAAAATATGTTGTAATAAAATTGTTCTGGCAACAATTTGCTATATCATTCTTTTTATGCGCCTTTCATAGAAGCTTTAAAAACATTTTCAAAAGAAAAAAAATTTAGAAGATGGGAAGTCTGTCAAGTCAACGTGTACCCTGAGAAGATGGTGAGGGTGAACATGAGGAAATAGTGGGACAATAGTCATTGCACATGCGCTCTTTCTAGGAACACTCAATTTATTCTGGGAACATTCTGCTAATACTTTTCTTCTATTTAGCAGACATGGTCCATAATTGATTCAGGTCTTAACCTGTTACTGGAATAACATTGCTGATTATTTTGTCATTATATGTATCACTTTAAATAGCACCATAGATTATATATCTTTATATGCTGGTGTTTTTAGTATTTTTATTTATTTTCATAAAATATATTCTATATAAAATTGATCTTTTCTCTCAAGATTCTAGGACCATCACCACCATCCATCTTCATGATTCCTTGCATCTTGTAAAACTAAACAGTCAACAACTATTATTACACAATAAAATCAAATCTTTCCAGTCCTCCCACCTGACCCAGCCTCTGGCAAACCATCAATCTTTCTGTACTTATTATCAGTACTCTGGACATCCCATGACTGTTTTGACTGTGGAAAACAGTCCAAAAAAGTTTGAAATCTATTTAAAGAAA
>NW_006206564.1:26562-31413 GCF_000334495.1 Tupaia belangeri chinensis
TCTTTGACACACTTTACCCATGTCCAAGTATATGCAATTTAGTACTGTTCAATATATTCATATTATTGTGTAACCACTCCACTCAATTTTACAAGATGGAAAAAGTCATACAGATAGCAGTGATGTTTGTTAGACAATGTGAGTGCACACAGTAAGTCTGGTCATCTCACTTTCACATTGTAGCTCCTATGGACTTCCACCAGCCTTTTCTTGTCACCACTGACCAGCTACTTTACATCCCACCCACCATAGTTTGGTTAGTCCTATCTGAATCATGATGTTGAGCAAACCCAAACCAAAATCAGCCAAATACCAATTCACCTTGGGTTACATTTCTGGACCAGTGGGTGCTCTGCCTCTGAACCTCATGGCTAAAGCTGTCCACAAAAACTGTGATCAACATCCAAAGAGGATCTTGGAAATTTTATAACCACCCAGGACTATGTTGTTCCTCAACACACTTAGATCATTCACATGCTTCCTGTCCAACCTAGATCAGTTCCATTCTCAAAGTAAACTTGGACATTTCACCAGAGGTACACTTGCAGAGCCCTCTCAGTACATATGAGTAGTTCACAGGCTCTGAAATGACTTAGAATTTTTTGTTTTCTTTTATTTTATTAGGCCTTTATGGTATATTTTATTATTTTTTATTTACTTTATACATTTAATCCCTATATATCCCTTAGCTTGTATGTTGAATTTATCAAAATGAATATACTTCCCACCAGAACAATTGAAGATACAAAACACATTATCATCAATACATTATAATCCATTTTATATCCCAAAAATGCCTGCCTATTTTCCTCATGCTGTCCCCTTTTTCCTGTCCTCTTCCCACATTGTCTCTAGCACCTATAACTATTTTCAATGCTTATATGGCATCTAAACTTTCAGTTTCCACTATGTTTTGAAACACTTTTTTTTGTTGTTGTCTTGCCTGCCATGGCCAGAAGTGGAGATTAGAAAAATTTCTATATTCATTTTTATTTTTGCCAAAATCAGTGCTTCTATTTTGTTGCATCTTTAAACATCAAACGTGGATCATAGAAATAAACTGTTGCTGGAGCCAGCAGATGGTGAAATAGTTATGCCACTGGCCTCCCACATATTCAAATGCAGTTCAAGTCCCAGACTCAGAGATTTAAAACTCAAGCTGGTACATGTACCTGTGTGACCAAGAACCTGAAAGGAGAATGGAGAAGGGATTGTGGTGTAACCATCCCCCCAAGGGTTGGTTTTGTGCTTTCTATCACTCTGTCTTTCTGTCTCTTCAGAGGGCACATATGCCCTATAGCAAAAATCGCTGCTTAAAAAAGAAACTTGCTAAAATATGTGTGTTTCTCCTGTAGTTGGAAAACTTTTAGATCTTATTTATCAGCCTTCTGATTGTTCTCTTTCTGTAGATAGATATCATCCCCAAATTTTCAGATATCCATAATTTTAACTACTGTGGCTTGCTGAATCAAAACTGAACTTGAAAAAAAGTTCAATGTTGTTACCTTCAGAGATCAATTCATATTTCTGAATATTTAAAGGATTTTTAGCACAGCTTACATTACTAAGGATTTTATCCCATTTGAGTTTACTGATGTATGGTAAGCTTTTAATCCTAATGGAAAGATTTCTTCATTTTTCACATTCAGTCGATTCTGATCTAAAAATTTCTCTTCTACACAGTAAGTTGTGACTTCTTCAACAAGATTTTACTACAATTCCCATACATACATGGTTTGTCTTCCTTATGAGTGCTCTAATGTAAAACATGCAATGATTACAGTGAAAGCATTTTTCTACAATATTCCCATTTATAGCACTTACTCCTGTGTTCTCTCATATACAGTAAGGACTAATATTACATGGAAAATTTTCTATTGGTACATTGACATTCACAGGCTTTTTCTTTTGTAAATTCTTTGATGTACATTGAGGGCTGATTTGTAAATGAAAGACTATCTATATTCCCTACATAAATGAAGTTTCTCTCCAGTGTGACTTTTCAGATGCTTACTAAATATAGTTTCTAAGAGGAAAAATATCCTATATTCTTCACATTCATAAGGTTTCACTTCTATGGGAGTCCTCTGACGTACAATCAGCCCTGCCTTCTAGTAGTAAAATGCTCCCTACATTGTTTCTTTCCAGTGTGAGTACTCAGATGTACAATTAAGATGTGACATTTGGGAAAAAAGTTGTATTACAGTTTTTACAATCATAAGGTTTCTCTACTGTGTTGAGTTCTCTGATGTACAGTGAGTGCAGATTTCCAGGAGAATATTTTTCTACAATGTTCACATTGATAGGGCTTCTTTCCTGTGTGAGTTCTCTGATGTGTAGTGAGAGGTGACTTCTGGGAGAACGTTTCCCTACGTTCTCCAATGCCTATTGAGAACTGATTTCCAGGAGAACCTTTTCCTACATTGTTCACATTCATAGGGTTTTTCTCCTGTGTGAGTTCTCTGATGTACAATGAGATGTGACTTGCGGGAGAACTTTTTCCTACATTGTTCACATTCATAGGGTTTTTCTCCTGTGTGAGTTCTCCAATGCCTATTGAGAACTGATTTCCAGGAGAACCTTTTCCTACATTGTTCACATTCATAGGGCTTTTCTCCTGTGTGAGTTCTCTGATGCACAATGAGATGTGACTTGTAGAAGAACCTTTTCCTACATTGTTCACATTCATGGGGCTTCTCTCCTGTGTGAGTTCTCTTATGTACAGTTAGGTAACACTTCCTGGAGAATGTTTTCCCACATTGTTCACATTCATAGGGTTTTTCTCCTGCGTGGATTCTCCAATGGTTAGTGAGATCTGACTTGTAGGAGAACCTTTTCCTACATTGTTCACATTCATAGGGTTTTTCTCCTGTGTGAGTTCTCTGATGCACAATGAGATGTGACTTGCTGGAGTACCTTTTCCTACATTGTTCACATTCATAGGGTTTTTCTCCTGTGTGAGTTCTCTGATGCACAATGAGATGTGACTTGAAGGAGAACCTTTTCCTACATTGTTCACATTCATGGGGCTTCTCTCCTGTGTGAGTTCTCTTATGTACAGTTAGGTAATACTTCCGGGAGAACTTTTTCCTACATTGTTCACATTCATAGGGTTTTTCTCCTGTGTGAGATCTCTGATGCACAACGAGATATGACTTGTGGGAGAACCTTTTCCTACATTGCTCACATTCATAGGTTTTCTTTCTTGTATGAAT
Source organism: Tupaia belangeri chinensis (assembly GCF_000334495.1). Classification (NCBI taxonomy): domain Eukaryota; kingdom Metazoa; phylum Chordata; class Mammalia; order Scandentia; family Tupaiidae; genus Tupaia; species Tupaia belangeri. Next base: position 29,778 of record NW_006206564.1, read on the forward strand.
TTTCCAATGTCTACTAAAGACTGACTTGAAACTCAAAGATTTTCCACATTCCCCACATTCATAGGATTTCTCTCCAGTGTGAGTTGTCTCATGCACAGTGAAGTGTGACTTCTTGTAGAACATTTTATCACATATTTTATTTTCATAGGATTTCTCTCCTATGTAACTCCTCTGATGTACAGTGAGGTCTGAATTCTGGGAAAATGTTTTTTTACATTGTTTGCACTCATAGGGCTTCTCTCCTGTATAAGTATTCAGACAGTCAGAATGGGCTGTGTTCAGACACAATAGATTTATATATTGTTCTATCTACAAATTTTCTCTCCAGTAAGAGTTATCTCATGTATAACAACAGTTGAAAGCTTTGGTAATTGAAACACATTATAAGGGTTTACTTCTCTATACTTTCTCTGCTTATCATAATTTTTGACCTCTGGAAAAAGGATTTTTGATGTTTTTTATATTTATTGTGTGTTTCCCTTGTTTGCATTCACTGATGAAAAGGTAGATTTTAATTCTGCAATAAGGATTCAAATTCCTCTTTATGTGAATAGAAACCTTCCACTTTGTGTTTAAAATCTACTATAAAAATTATTTCAAAAAATACTTTTTCACATTCTCTACATTTATAGGGTGCATCTCATATTTGTATCTTCTGCTGAATGAGACAGTTAGCCTTTTTATAAAATGCTTTCTTCCACACCTGAACTATATACTAAGCAATAAGAACTGTCTAAACACACGTTTTGCCATATTTATTTTATTTACAAGCAGTCTCTCCATATTCATCCTCTTTGGACGGAAAAAGACAGGGACCAGCAGTTAGCGTAATGGCTATGTCACTGGACTCCCATGTAGTCAAACTTTGTTTGAGTCCTGGACCAGGTGGCTTAAAACTCATGCTGGATGTGTGTGCATGCGTGCCCAAGGTCCCGAGAGGAGAATGGAAAAGAAGGGATTTCAGTGTGGCCATCCCCCCTGGGGAGTGATTTCTCGCTTTCTACCTGTCTGTCTGGCGAGCGCACACACCCTATGGCAAAAAACCTCTCCAAAAAAAAATTTCCATAAATTATATTTGAGAATTTATTTTACACTGCTCATGTATATTTCAAATATTGGTACTGATCTATAATAAGAAATATGGTTCATTGTCCTTAATATGTTACTGTAGCAACTTACATTTATATTTTGAAAGCTAGGTGTATTTACTTTGTTCCTTTGTGCATCCCTTTCCTTTAATACCTTTAATAATATTCAAAATATCTATCAACTGTCTTCCCATAATTTTACACAGAAAGATTTCCATGTGTCATTTCTTTTCCCTGTCATTTTTCTCTTTCCTCTCTTATAATGTTGTGTATTGTGTACTGTTTATTTGCTAATGTGAACAGTTTTCTAGATCATTTATTTACAGAAGTCAGAAAGAACTCTCTTGTCACTTAAGAAGAAATGTTACTAGGAAGGACTTGTAGCCAATAAAAATACATACTAATTACCCTAAATATGCCATCCCGAAAGAACCTTTAAAAATTATATACCCATTCTTTTCACACTCTTATCCCAGAAAAACATTGCTACATTTTTCTAACCTCACTAGTACTAAGTTTTTGTTTTCCCCTCTCAATAAAATATAAAT
>NW_006206565.1:0-2162 GCF_000334495.1 Tupaia belangeri chinensis
TTTGTTAAGTAACTTTATATGCTTTATACACGTTTTAGTTATTTCTGATATTTTAAAAGAACTACTTATGTAATTTGATTTATTATTATTACTATTTTATTTGTCCATAACACAGTGTCATACTCAGCTCAGGGAATTCTAGAAAGAGATGAAGTAAAGACTAGCTAGAATTTAAATGTATACTAGTTATAAAATCAATAGGCTCTGAATTGACAAAAGAAACCCTCAGTTTGCAGAGGAAAATAATCATTGTCTTGCTTGATATCCTCTAGGATTGGCCAATATTAAATTAAAGTCAATGGCATGAAGAATCAAAATATGAATTACAGTGAAAGAAAAACACTTGATAATCCTGCACACTCAAATATATAAATAGTGTGTGTCACTGGAGCCAGCAGGTGGCATGGTGGTTGAGGAACTAGATTCCCACATGTTTGATTATGACTTGAGTCTCAGACTTGGCAGCTTGCTTTCTAATTTTTATACTCTCTCTGTGTCACTCTGTCTCTCTCTAGTAGGCACACATGCCCTGTCATGGGTTGAGAAACAATAATAAATAAATAATTAATTTTTTTCTAATAGTTACTTTAAGACTGTATATAAAAAGCATATGAATCATACATGTTTATACTTCAGTTATCTCCTGATTATTAATCAATATTCCAGTCTTTAGGACCAGAAGATGGCATAATGATCACATTGTTAGGCTCACACATGGCTGGCTGCAGTTTGAATCCCATACCTGGTAGATTGAAACTCATGCTGGGTGTGTGAAGGTGTGTGTGTGTGTGTGTGTGTGTGTTTAAAGTCCTGAGAAGAGAATGGCAGAGAAGAGATTGTGGTGTGGTCATCAATGTTGGGAAGTAATTTCGGTCTTTCTGTCTCTCTTGGTCACTCCAGTAAGTGCACTCATCCTGTGGGAAAAGAAATATCTCTCTAAAAAGTATTTCAAACTCCAAAAAAACTCCAGATTTCAAAAAGGTCTTAAACCTGAAACTTGGTTCTAAACATTTTTGGTAAGATATTCTGAACCTGCAGTTGGTTTCTGTTGTTTCACCAGTAGTAGTGTTCTGGGGGATAAAATCATTAGAATAGTTGTTCTGTTTCTTTCCTTAGCCTTTTGCTCATAAAACATTAATATTTAACAATAAATGAAGAGGAAAGGCAAGAAACAAGTGGTAGACGTGCACTGTGGGTGGAAAACTCATGCCATGGCAGAGTAATTTCAAGATGAAGAATAAGAAAACCAATAATAAACAAAGTTATATAAAACTGGGACCAGCAGTTGGTGTAATGGCTATGTCACTGGACTCCCATATAGTGTACTGCAGTTTGAGTCCTGAACCCGGTGGCTTAAACTCACACCAGGCTTATATGTGTGCATGCCCAAGATCCTGAGAAGAGAATGGAGGAGAAGGGATTGCAGCATGGCCATCCTCCGTGGGGGTGATTTCTCTCTGTCTTTCTGTCTCTCTGTCTCTCTGTCTTTCTGGCAAGCACACATGCCCTATAGCAAAAAACCTCTCCAAAAATAGTTATATAAAACTGAAATGATTCTGTCCAACAAATTAAACAAAAACAGATTTGAGGAACTGAAGAATCATTGGCATATTGGTAAATAGTATATTACATAATAAGTTAATATTCAAAATTAATTAAAAACTTAATATTTAGATAACAACTGACGGGGAAAAGTGCAAAGGACTTGGATAGATATTTTTCAGAGGAAAGTATACAAATGGCCAATAGGCATATGAATAAACACTCAACATCACTAATCATTAGGAAAATACAAATGAAAACAATTGTGAAATATCACAACACACCTCTTTTTCTTAAAAATATTTTTTATTTGGACCAGCAGTTAGCATAATGGCTATGTTGCTAGACTCCCATGTAGTCGACCTTGGTTTGATTCCCAGACCCAGTGGCTTAAACTCACGCTGGGCGCATGTACATGCATGCCCAAGATCCCTAGAGGAGAATGGAGGAGAAGGGATTGCAGCATGGCCATCCCCCCGGGAGTGATTTCTCAATTTCTGCCTCTCTGTCTCTCTCTGTCTTTCTGGTGAGCATACACACCCTATAGGGAAAAAAAAAACTCTCAAAAAATTTTTTATTTATTTTATCAATTTGTTTGTTATTATTTTCTAGTTTGACCA
>NW_006206566.1:0-2241 GCF_000334495.1 Tupaia belangeri chinensis
GGTGGTGATTTCTCACTTTCCCTCCCTCTCTTTAGTGAGTATATGAACTCTATGGCAAAAACCTGAATGAATGAATGAATGAATGAATGAATGAATAAATAAATAAATAAATAAGGAAGGGAAGCATTACTGGGCAAAACCTTTTCAAAGTTAGATTTGTATCATATTTTCATTTTTGGTTTATTTTATTCATGACAGTGTGCATATCCACACAAGATTGAGAGAAAGAAAAGCACATACAGGCTTTCATCACCCTGTGTTTTCCCAGCTTTCCAACTCATCAGAATCTTGGGCATGTGTACTTATACCCAGGCTTGGTTTTAGACTGATCTGGGGATCCAAAGTCATGGTTAGCCATATGACTTCATCTTTGCTATTGATTGCGTCTAAGTTGGGCGTGCACTATGATTTTTTTTTTCTTGTTGTTTTGTTTTTGCTACAGGGCATGTGTGTTTACGAGAGAGAGAGGGGGAGAGAAAAAGGAGAGAAAAAAAAGAAAGGAAAGAGAAACCTCAACTAACGGGATGGTCATGACTCAGTTTCTTCTCTTGCATTCTCCTCTCAGGATTTTGGGCACACATGCACATGTGCCTGGCCTGCTTTTCAAGCTGTTTGGTCCAAGACTTGAACTATCATTTGACATGTGGGATCCAGCTGCCTTAACCCTCATGCTGTGGGGTGACCTAACAATTTCTATTTCAACATGACTTCATATTTCTATTTTGTTTGTATTCTGGTCTCTTGGTCTTTGTCTATGATTGCTATGTTATAGTTTTACAATATTTTTTATTGTCAGTTAATCCAGTGATTTGATTTAGAAATCATCTCATATGTATTTATATTTGACATTCTAGATAAATTTTAGAATTTTTGGTCCCCTTTTCCATGAAAAGCAAATATACTGGAATTTTGATGAGATATTTTATATCAGTGACCTAGATAATTCTTTATTTTGATTAATTTGGAGAAAGTAGTCATCTTTGTAAAGGAGAGTTTTTCTTCATGTACATATGTGTAACCACAATTTTTATGCCTATAAATGTTTATTTTCTTATATATTTTATATATGTTTCTAAAAACTTGCATACATGTAGATTATACAAATGTCAACTTAATGTAACTTATGTTGTGTTTTATACTATTTTTTTAAATTTTTTTTTTAAAGAATTATTTTTCCAGTTTGATCCGAGAGAGACAGAGAGAGAGAGAGGAAGGGAGGAAGCAAGCCACCAGGTCCAAGACTTGAACCATGGTCGGCCATGTGGGAGTCCAGTGCCTTTAACCACCATGCCAACTTGCCAGCCCCTATACTATTTATTAAATTGGGCTTTTAAGATCTAAATTATGGCTTACCCCTAGAAACCACTTCCCCCACGTCGTCCCATTCATTTCTCCCTGATATGTTTATTTTCACTGTCTTTGATTGCTTCTTATAATTTTGTCTTTTCTAATCATCTTTTAGTAAAATTTCTGTTTCTAAATTATTAAGATTGGTTAGCTAATCAATTCTTAGTCTTTATTTTTTTTATTTTATTTATTTATTAAGTTTTGCTATGGGACATGTTTGTTCACTGGAGAGATGACAAGAAGAGAGAGTGGGGCCATCAGGTGGCATGATTAAGGCACTGGGGTTAAACTGGTTTTAATTTGTTACTTCTTTAACTATGTTGAATTTGCAAATATATTCATGTATTTATTTGTAATTTGATTGCCTCTTTTTAATATATGTGTTGAAATCTTTTATTTATTTATTTATTTATTTATTTATTTATTTATTATGCATTTAAATACTGCACATCTTTACATCACATAAAATGAATTTTCCCAGCATAAATGTACTGTATATTAGTCCAGTCAAACATACTACTGTACACATTATCTTCACCAGATAATTTTCCATCTTTGTGTCCACTAAATGTATTGCTTTTTGTATTTTGATTTCTTCCTTCCTGTTTCCCATTGCCTATCCCCCTCCCACACTATCTCTAGTATCCATGGTTGCTCTCCATGCTTTTATACATTCCAGTCTTTCAGTTCCTGCCATAAAGTGCAGACATTCAGTATTTATGAAATGGGACATGTAATCCCTCACTTTCATAGGCTGGCTTGCTTTACTTAACATTAAATCTTCCATATTTGTTTACTTTCTATCAAATGCCAGGTGCTCATTGTTTTTTATGCCTGAATAGTATTCTGTGGTATATATTTGCTACAATTTTTCAATCCATTTATCTGGATTGA
>NW_006206567.1:0-508 GCF_000334495.1 Tupaia belangeri chinensis
CAAGGCCCCGCTTACGCCTCCATCCTTCTTCCTGTAACCTTCTCCAAGCTCTCTTCAATTCTCCTCCATTTCGAATATATTTATGTGTTCTCCAATTGTTTTATCAGTGCTCTTGGCATCTCTCCAGCTAAACGGTAAGCAGTGTCTTCCGCATCATGTCACTTGTCATCGAGGTTGTCGTCAACACTATCACTGTCATCATCGAACAGCAGTATTGGCCTGGCCCCCACATCTACCAGCAGTCTGACATCCATCTGCCAAGGCAATTTCAGAGAGATGCTTAACTTTGGTCACACAGGAAAAAATTAAGCCAGGACCAGCAGGTGGCATAGTGGTTAAGGCAGGTGGAATCCCACGGTTTGAGTCCCAGACCCGGGGGATACAAAACACACCTGGTGTGCATGCGTGCCCAAAACCCTGAGAGGAGAATGGAAGAGAAGGGATTGCAGCAAGGCCATCTCTCCTGGGTGGGAGGGTGATTTCTCATTTCCTCTCTCTGTCTTTCTCT
>NW_006206568.1:0-2931 GCF_000334495.1 Tupaia belangeri chinensis
AAATAATGACACAAATCAAAGTAAACATGGCATTGTCATTCTTCTAAATAAAGTGACATAAAAATTGTTACTTTATGTGTAATAAATCATTAACTGGATAAAACAACTTTTCAGATATTTATTGCTAATTAATTCTTCATTTGTAAATTTGCTTGTACCTATACTTTGCTATTTTTCTTTTCTTCTTCTTCTTCTTCTTTTTTTTTTTTTTTAAATTTGCTATAGGGGGCATATGCTCTCCAGGGAGACATGTAGAGAGAAAAAGGGAAGGGGGCAGGGAAGAGAAAGCAAGCTACCAGGACCAGGTCTGGGAACTGAACTGTGGTCAGCCATGTGGGAGTCTAGCACTTTAATCACCACATCATCACCCGCTGACTTCTTGAGGACTTTTTGTTTGTTTGTTTACTATAGGGCAAATGAACTTGCTGAGGAGAGACAGAGAGAGAGAGAGATAGAGAGAGAAGAAAAGTGAGAAATAACCCCTCAGAAGAGGGTTCCATACTACAATATTTTCTTCTCCATTCTCCTCTTGGTATTTTGGGCAAGCACAGGGATTTATAAGCTGCTGGGTCTGGGATTCGAACCGTTCAGTTGGTCATGTGGGATCTAGCAACTTTACCATCATGCCACCTGATGGCCCATTCAAAGACATTTTTAAATGCATTTTGGATAATTAGTTATATGTATTTTAAATATAATCTTAATTTGTATGTATGATTGTACGATTTATATAATTTTGATGAGTTTTATTAGAATATCTAACTTTGACTTTACAGTCCAGAATTGGTTATTATAGAAAGGCATTATCACATTTGTTTGTATTTTCTTCCAGATATTTGAGGTTTTAACTTATTTGCATTTATAGATTTGAGTTCTTTCTTTTTTAAAATAATAATTCTTAAAATTTTATTTAGTAATATTATTTTTAAAAATTTAGTATAGGGCTTCTGTGCTCAACAGAAGTCAGAGAGAGAGAGAGAGAGAGAGAGAGAGAAAGCCACAAGGTCTGGGACTCTAATTGCAGTCAGCCATGTGGTGGTTAAGTCGAGTAGCTTAACCACCATGCCACCTGTCCCAAGTTTGATTATTTTGGTTATATTTTGCTATAAGGTAAGCTAAATCTAATTTTTCCTTCATATAATTTGTCAATTTTTTTTTGAGAGGTTTTTGCTATAGGGTATGTGTCCTGGCCAGAGAGACAGAGAGAGACAGAGAGACAGAGAGACAGAAAGCGAGAAATCATCCCCCGCAGGGGGATGGCCACACTGCAATCCCTTCTCCTCCATTCTCCTCTTGGGATCTTGGGCATGCACGCACACATGTCCAGAGTGAGTTTAAGCCACCATGTCTGGGACTAGAACCGTGGTCAACTACATGGGAGTCCAGCAACATAGCCATTACACTAACTGCTGGTCCAATATTTTTAACCCTATTTATTAAAATATTATGTTATTCCTTCTGATGTTAAATGCTACTTTTAATCTCTTTTTGAACATTTCTTTGATTCTTTTTTTGTCTATTTAACTTTGATTTTAAAACTGGATCAATATAGTACTATTTTTGGACCAAGATATAAAGAGATATTGTGTCTTATTTCATTCAAAGTTTTACAGAATTTGAAAGACATTCATTATAGTTAGAGTTTCGCTATTTTGTTTGTCTCGTTATTGATAGTAGAGGTTTATTGCATTTTTAAGCATACTTTATCTTTTTAATGGTCATCAAATAGAAGAGTAGAATAAATTATGCATATGATTTATAATCTAAAACAATGAGTTACCTATTTATTTATTTATTTAATTTTTTTTTTTGAGAGGTTTTCGCTGTAGGGCGTGTGCACTCTCCAGGCAGACAGAGACATAGAGACAGAAAGTGAGAATCACCCCTGGGGGGATGGTCACGCCGCAATCTCTTCTCCTCCATTCTCCTCCTGGGATCTTGGGCATGCACGCACACGCGCCCGGTGTGAGTTCTAAGCACCGGGTCTGGGACGCGAACTGCAGTTGACTACGTGGGAGTCCAGTGACATAGCCATTACGCTAACTGCTGGTTCCCAGAGTTACCTATTTTTTCAACCTCCTTTGATTGATAATATTTTCTTTTCCGATGTTTTGTCTAAAACTACTTTTTCTGGAGTATTAGGGAATTCTGGGTGAAATATGCACTATATAGTTTTACTATACTCTTATTTTGATAAATTCTTCCCTTCAATTGTTGGTCGAACCTTATCAAAGACTTTTACTTTGTTTTATTTCACCACTTCCCTTTATGGTAAGGAAGAGTAGTATTAGATGAGGAAGTCTAGGTTCTTGGTAGTCATAAAAAAACAGCAGTATGGAGGGGATGGAGGGTATGGAGGGGATGGAGGTGCAAATCGGATCTTGAGAATAAGGAGTTGAATAATGTTGGTAAAAGATGTATTAGTAAGAATTCTTTTTTTTTTAACCCATGACAGTAGCAGAGCTATGTAGAGAATGATGTAAAAAAGATCTTGAGGAGAGTTTACATTTGATAACCAGATTCTTTGCTGAGGTGAACAACCCACTCTGATAGGAAAACTCTGTATGTGTCAAAATAATTGGTTCAGAAACATTGAATTACCCCTATTCCTCATGTAAAGAGTGTGTTGTCAATTTGCTTATAGCCTTAGCTTTCTTGGAAAGCATTTTTTGGAACAAATATAAGCTATTTGAAGGCAGGAAGTCTTTTTACTAATTGTTAGGAGGGTTCAGAGTCATTCACAAAGTAGAAAAAAGCAAGCCCGAAGATTTGGGAAAATAAAATAGGAGTAAAGTAATTATTTAATACAGGAGATGCAATACAAAAGGTTCCCGAACTTATAACTGTATAACTTCAGGTTTTTCAATATTATGATAGTGAAAAATTGTACACATTTCAATAGACACCTTGCTTCAAAGTTTAAATTGTTTC